>NC_071531.1:116413775-116627416 GCF_026979565.1 Vidua chalybeata | reverse complement strand
TACACCCACATTACAAATTTCCAGGCCCCAGGACACGCCCCATTCTAGACCTACACCAGGCTATGCAGCAGGGCAGAGCAGCTCCACGCCAAACACCCAGACACCCGTGACACAGAACAAGACAAACAAGGGGACACAACAGGGGAGAAAGCTCTGAGCGAGAAGAATGCCCTCAGGGAGCCAGAGACTGCAGAATGAGATGACCTAGCTGAGACTGATGGCGAGCCTCTAAGGCGCAGAGAACCCTGCAGGAACAAGATTCTAACTGAATGACCTATTCCAAGCAAGGCAGAGAAGGATGCCCGAGAATCCTAGCGTCAGAATGCTCTACGGATCTCCGCATCGCTACGAGTCCTAATCTGCTAGAACGCATCCTTGCCGTCACAATTGTCACAAATCACAGCTGTCGAGAACAGCCCAGAACAAGACCTCAAAAGACATCTGACCGGATGCTACTCCAAGGCCTGTCCGGGCTCCCGAGCCAAAGGTAAGAAGGAATCGGCACGGGGCCGAGGAACACAGAGATGAGAGATGCAAAGATGGACGCCCGGGCTTCCGATAAGCCCCTCAAAGGACTAAGGCAAAAGACACAGAAGGCACGACAGACAAGTGACACACCGTGCACCGGCACTGCTCTGCCCTGAGCACTTCAGCACTGTGAGGCTTTTCCTTTAGGTGGCCTAAAGGGCCACCCCCATCTCCAAAGCTGCCTCCAAAAGCCCTCCCAGCGCCTCGCTTCCATCCCCTCTCAGGGTCCCGGCCCTCCACTTATCTCTCGGACGTCCGGGGACGAGAATCACGTCCGGTGCCGAGGAAGGCCGCCTCGCCCGCTGGCAGTTTCCTAGAGTCACCGACTGTGGCCCCTTGCTCAGCTACAATCAAGAACACCAACATCACTGCAGGATCTTAGCTGCACAGCGGCCAATAACCAATAACAATTCTGCTACTCACCATTCTCCTAAGAACGTCCGCCTCATCTGGCCGCGCCCGGAGGCCGATGCCCTCGCGGCAGGGTCTGCCTGGGTGAAGAGGAGACGAGGTGACGTGGCATCGCTGAAACTCCAGTGGACCCTGGCTCCTCCTCCCTAGCTCCCCGACTTACAGCAACTCCTCGGCCGCTCCTGAAGGCTCCCCGGGTGACACCTTCAAATGACAAAGATCAAGGCTTCATCACAGATCCGTGCGCTGCTTCCCAAATTCCCACGAGAGTGACGAAGCGGGGGTCTGCGGCCCCGTTGCTGAGGGGGGTCTCGGCGTAATACGAGCGGACCGCCTAGAGCACGCAAACAAGAACGGAGCCTAAGAGCTGCACCGGGAATTGAGACCGGAACAAGAACAACTGCTGCCTGCCACCGCTCACTGCTCACCTTGCCCACTTACCTTGACCGCTAGTATCCGGCTTTAGTTCCTAAAAATAACAACAAAGAAAATAGCTGTAATACAGAGGCACCATTTATACTCCCCCTGCAAAGACAAACGGTGACTGACCTTCTCGGGGACCCCCCTCACCCGGGACGGGGCCCTCTGCCACGGATTCCATCTGGCTGCGTCTGAAAGAACGTGAGGACAAAAGTCAGAGCACTGCAGGATAACTTAACAGCTCCAGATAGCCTTCATCAATCTACAGATCCCATCTAGAGTCCAAGTACACCCCACATTACAAATTTCCAGGCCCCAGGACACGCCCCATTCTAGACCTACACCAGGCTATGCAGCAGGGCAGAGCAGCTCCACGCCAAACACCCAGACACCCGTGACACAGAACAAGACAAACAAGGGGACACAACAGGGGGAGAAAGCTCTGAGCGAGAAGAATGCCCTCAGGGAGCCAGAGACTGCAGAATGAGATGACCTAGCTGAGACTGATGGCGAGCCTCTAAGGCGCAGAGAACCCTGCAGGAACAAGATGCTAACTGAATGACCTATTCCAAGCAAGGCAGAGAAGGATGCCCGAGAATCCTAGCGTCAGAATGCTCTACGGATCTCCGCATCGCTACGAGTCCTAATCTGCTAGAACGCATCCTTGCCGTCACAATTGTCACAAATCACAGCTGTCGAGAACAGCCCAGAACAAGACCTCAAAAGACATCTGACCGGATGCTACTCCAAGGCCTGTCCGGGCTCCCGAGCCAAAGGTAAGAAGGAATCGGCACGGGGCCGAGGAACACAGAGATGAGAGATGCAAAGATGGACGCCCGGGCTTCCGATAAGCCCCTCAAAGGACTAAGGCAAAAGACACAGAAGGCACGACAGACAAGTGACACACCGTGCACCGGCACTGCTCTGCCCTGAGCACTTCAGCACTGTGAGGCTTTTCCTTTATGTGGCCTAAAGGGCCACCCCCATCTCCAAAGCTGCCTCCAAAAGCCCTCCCAGCGCCTCGCTTCCATCCCCTCTCAGGGTCCCGGCCCTCCACTTATCTCTCGGACGTCCGGGGACGAGAATCCACGTCCCGTGCCGAGGAAGGCCGCCTCGCCCGCTGGCAGTTTCCTAGAGTCACCGACTGTGGCCCCTTGCTCAGCTACAATCAAGAACACCAAACATCACTGCAGGATCTTAGCTGCACAGCGGCCAATAACCAATAACAATTCTGCTACTCACCATTCTCCTAAGAACGTCCGCCTCATCTGGCCGCGCCCGGAGGCCGATGCCCTCGCGGCAGGGTCTGCCTGGGTGAAGAGGAGACGAGGTGACGTGGCATCGCTGAAACTCCAGTGGACCCTGGCTCCTCCTCCCTAGCTCCCCGACTTACAGCAACTCCTCGGCCGCTCCTGAAGGCTCCCCGGGTGACACCTTCAAATGTCAAAGATCAAGGCTTCATCACAGATCCGTGCGCTGCTTCCCAAATTCCCACGAGAGTGACGAAGCGGGGGTCTGCGGCCCCGTTGCTGAGGGGGGTCTCGGCGTAATACGAGCGGACCGCCTAGAGCACGCAAACAAGAACGGAGCCTAAGAGCTGCACCGGGAATTGAGACCGGAGCAAGAACAACTGCTGCCTGCCACCGCTCACTGCTCACCTTGCCCACTTACCTTGACCGCTAGTATCTGGCTTTAGTTCCTAAAAATAACAACAAAGAAAATAGCTGTAATACAGAGGCACCATTTATACTCCCCCTGCAAAGACAAACGGTGACTGACCTTCTCGGGGGACCCCCCTCACCCGGGACGGGGCCCTCTGCCACGGATTCCATCTGGCTGCGTCTGAAAGAACGTGAGGACAAAAGTCAGAGCACTGCAGGATAACTTAACAGCTCCAGATAGCCTTCATCAATCTACAGATCCCATCTAGAGTCCAAATACACCCCACATTACAAATTTCCAGGCCCCAGGACACGCCCCATTCTAGACCTACACCAGGCTATGCAGCAGGGCAGAGCAGCTCCACGCCAAATACCCAGACACCCGTGACACAGAACAAGACAAACAAGGGGACACAACAGGGGGAGAAAGCTCTGAGCGAGAAGAATGCCCTCAGGGAGCCAGAGACTGCAGAATGAGATGACCTAGCTGAGACTGATGGCGAGCCTCTAAGGCTCAGAGAACCCTGCAGGAACAAGATGCTAACTGAATGACCTATTCCAAGCAAGGCAGAGAAGGATGCCCGAGAATCCTAGCGTCAGAATGCTCTACGGATCTCCGCATCGCTACGAGTCCTAATCTGCTAGAACGCATCCTTGCCGTCACAATTGTCACAAATCACAGCTGTCGAGAACAGCCCAGAACAAGACCTCAAAAGACATCTGACCGGATGCTACTCCAAGGCCTGTCCGGGCTCCCGAGCCAAAGGTAAGAAGGAATCGGCACGGGGCCGAGGAACACAGAGATGAGAGATGCAAAGATGGACGCCCGGGCTTCCGATAAGCCCCTCAAAGGACTAAGGCAAAAGACACAGAAGGCACGACAGACAAGTGACACACCGTGCACCGGCACTGCTCTGCCCTGAGCACTTCAGCACTGTGAGGCTTTTCCTTTATGTGGCCTAAAGGGCCACCCCCATCTCCAAAGCTGCCTCCAAAAGCCCTCCCAGCGCCTCGCTTCCATCCCCTCGCAGGGTCCCGGCCCTCCACTTATCTCTCGGACGTCCGGGGACGAGAATCCACGTCCCGTGCCGAGGAAGGCCGCCTCGCCCGCTGGCAGTTTCCTAGAGTCACCGACTGTGGCCCCTTGCTCAGCTACAATCAAGAACACCAAACATCACTGCAGGATCTTAGCTGCACAGCGGCCAATAACCAATAACAATTCTGCTACTCACCATTCTCCTAAGAACGTCCGCCTCATCTGGCCGCGCCCGGAGGCCGATGCCCTCGCGGCAGGGTCTGCCTGGGTGAAGAGGAGACGAGGTGACGTGGCATCGCTGAAACTCCAGTGGACCCTGGCTCCTCCTCCCTAGCTCCCCGACTTACAGCAACTCCTCGGCCGCTCCTGAAGGCTCCCCGGGTGACACCTTCAAATGTCAAAGATCAAGGCTTCATCACAGATCCGTGCGCTGCTTCCCAAATTCCCACGAGAGTGACGAAGCGGGGGTCTGCGGCCCCGTTGCTGAGGGGGGTCTCGGCGTAATACGAGCGGACCGCCTAGAGCACGCAAACAAGAACGGAGCCTAAGAGCTGCACCGGGAATTGAGACCGGAACAAGAACAACTGCTGCCTGCCACCGCTCACTGCTCACCTTGCCCACTTACCTTGACCGCTAGTATCCGGCTTTAGTTCCTAAAAATAACAACAAAGAAAATAGCTGTAATACAGAGGCACCATTTATACTCCCCCTGCAAAGACAAACGGTGACTGACCTTCTCGGGGACCCCCCTCACCCGGGACGGGGCCCTCTGCCACGGATTCCATCTGGCTGCGTCTGAAAGAACGTGAGGACAAAAGTCAGAGCACTGCAGGATAACTTAACAGCTCCAGATAGCCTTCATCAATCTACAGATCCCATCTAGAGTCCAAATACACCCCACATTACAAATTTCCAGGCCCAGGACACGCCCCATTCTAGACCTACACCAGGCTATGCAGCAGGGCAGAGCAGCTCCAGACCAAATACCCAGACACCCGTGACACAGAACAAGACAAACAAGGGGACACAACAGGGGGAGAAAGCTCTGAGCGAGAAGAATGCCCTCAGGGAGCCAGAGACTGCAGAATGAGATGACCTAGCTGAGACTGATGGCGAGCCTCTAAGGCTCAGAGAACCCTGCAGGAACAAGATGCTAACTGAATGACCTATTCCAAGCAAGGCAGAGAAGGATGCCCGAGAATCCTAGCGTCAGAATGCTCTACGGATCTCCGCATCGCTACGAGTCCTAATCTGCTAGAACGCATCCTTGCCGTCACAATTGTCACAAATCACAGCTGTCGAGAACAGCCCAGAACAAGACCTCAAAAGACATCTGACCGGATGCTACTCCAAGGCCTGTCCGGGCTCCCGAGCCAAAGGTAAGAAGGAATCGGCACGGGGCCGAGGAACACAGAGATGAGAGATGCAAAGATGGACGCCCGGGCTTCCGATAAGCCCCTCAAAGGACTAAGGCAAAAGACACAGAAGGCACGACAGACAAGTGACACACCGTGCACCGGCACTGCTCTGCCCTGAGCACTTCAGCACTGTGAGGCTTTTCCTTTATGTGGCCTAAAGGGCCACCCCCATCTCCAAAGCTGCCTCCAAAAGCCCTCCCAGCGCCTCGCTTCCATCCCCTCGCAGGGTCCCGGCCCTCCACTTATCTCTCGGACGTCCGGGGACGAGAATCCACGTCCCGTGCCGAGGAAGGCCGCCTCGCCCGCTGGCAGTTTCCTAGAGTCACCGACTGTGGCCCCTTGCTCAGCTACAATCAAGAACACCAAAGAAACCTGTTACCATAATCAGTATTTCACAGATTCTCTGCAACAACAAACAAAACATACACGACAGTCAAACAAACTAAATGAATAAAACCTCTATTATACTATAAATAATAATGCAATTTCCAATATTATAAATACCTCACTGATTAACTACAGGACAGTACCTAAAACCCATCAAAACGAACACTACATACTCACACTTATAAAACCCACTCCAGCAGAATTATAAACCTACCCTCTACTTCATGGTATGACCCATATAGACTTTTGTAGACCTTAAACAACAGATCCTCTTAAAATTTTACTGTTTTAATTATATTTTTATAGCATAAAAATATTACTACATAGTAAAAAAAAAAAATGAAAACAAAAAAAACTAGCAAATTCCACAACAAAAAATATTCAACAAAACTCAATCCCAAAAAACCCTTGCCATCAGCACCTGAAACAAGAACCATAACATTCAAGAAGTACACCATGTCCGTTATCATACATCAATTACGAACAAAATAAAACGATACAATCAATTCCTAAAAACCACCTCAAAGTCACAACATCAAGGAACTTTGGAAAATTAAAAGCCGCGCTCCCGGCACCGGGCGGAACGCAGCTTCCGGTAAGAAAGCGGCTCCTCCGGCGGCTCCTGAGGGCTGCAGGGGGCCCCGGCGGCGCCCGAGCCCCGCGCCCGGAGCGGACGGAGCGGCCGGCACCGGCCGGCACCGGCGCAGCGCCCGCCCCGCCTCTCCCGCCCGCCGGCTCGGCAAAGCTCCCCTCGGCTCCGCACGCCTCGCTCCGGCGCGGCTCCGGCAGTCCCGCGCCAGCCCCGCCGCGCCCAAGTCCCCTTCCACCTCGGCAGCTCCCCAGGCAACGCCAGCAGCTCCCGCGCCACAGCCTTGGCTGTCGGGCCAGGGGCACAAGAAGCGCCCTCCAATGCAGCGGCACAGCCCCATTCCAACCCTTCAAACGCTGCGAGAGCTGCAGCTTCCTTCAATTCAACCCCCGGAACTTACGCCACACTCAGGTGCTCGCCTCACTTCAACAAGGGCAAATAAATGTGTTCTCCCCTTCAGTTTCAGCCCCTATAAGAGCAGAAAAGAAAGTACTTTCCTCAAATGATGGTAAAAGGGGGATTTTTACCGCAATCCAAACCCTTTACAAGGACGGACAACACGTCCCCTACCAACTACCCCCTCCATTTAAACCTCAGGATGATGAAAATGGGGGGGGGGGGCTACCCTCAAGTCAAAACCCAGCATACAACAACAATATTTTTCCCCTTCTATTTGAAATAGAACACAGGGATTCGCTGCCACCCCGGGATACCCCTAACACCCTGGAAAAGGCATGTTTTCCTTCAATCAAGACCCTCAAAACCACGAGTGCACGGGAATCCCACCCAGTTCAAACACAGGCAATAATGGAAGAGAAGTTGCTTCCCTCATTTTGAATTTCTTTTGTCTTAATAAACCCTAGTTTGTTTGGGTTGTTTTTTTTTTTTTTTTTTTTTTTTTTTTTTTTTTTTTTTTGTTTTTTTTTTTTTTGGTTTTGGCGTTTTTTGGTGGGGTTTTTTTTTTTTTCGGGGAGCAATGGGGAGGGATTGGCAAAACGAAATTTAAAAGGGAAAGGAGAAAAGTCCCCGCTACAAAGGCACACCGTCTCACCTGTTTGGCTGCTGTTTCCCGGCACAAAGGTTTGTCCCTCGGCACCTCCTTTGAGCAATGCTCCAGGTATCCAAGCGATCCCCCAGACCCTGTCTGAAGCTCTCACCGTCCTTCCATGAGACAACGCCGGGAGCCCCCCCCCAAACTCCTCTTCTCCAACAGCTCCATGCAAGAGTGAGCTGAGGCAAACCCCCTAAAACAGCCGCCGGCAGGAGCCGCCCCCTCATCATCCTCACAGCTCACACCTGGGGCTGCTCTGAGCCCTCATCATCCTCACAGCTCACACCTGGGGCTGCTCTGACCCCTCATCATCCTCACAGCTCACACCTGGCGCTGTTGCCAGCGCCTCTCCCTGTCCAGCACACAGCCCACTTCTCACAGACACACACCAAGCAGAAATCCACTAGGGGTGTTGGCTTTTCTTAGTCCGTCTGATTAGACGATTAAAACACGCACATGCATTGATGGTCATTGAGGGAAAGCTTTCCGGTGGACAAAATAGTCATTTTGGAAGCACACTTTGATACACCTTCAGAAAAAGCAGAATCAGCACCAGCTCCTAAGACCCCTGCTGAGGAACCCAGCCCTCCTTGGGACACCCAAAGCAGCAGACCTCGAAAAAGGAGGGGAAAAGTCAAGCTTGGAGTGGAAAAAGAGAACATAAGTACACCAGCCTTTCAAAATGCCTGCACACAGCAATAGTGGGAACCAGTCACATTTCTCCTTTCCTTGCTTTCTGTGATGACATAAATATGAAGTAAAAACACGTTAAACAAAAGGCAGAGCTAGGATTTTACAGGTCTTCATTTTGGCAGTCTGGATGACAAACGCCTCTTACGGGACTGCGACACGTTTTGGGGACTGGCAGAGAATGGAGGCAAAAGGTGCCAGAGCGCCCTTTCTATTCCCTTCAGCCCCTGCAGCTGTTCTGATGGTTTCAGGGCACTTGCTTGGTTCATTCCTAGATCAAAACGTTATTTTACCAATACCTATAAAAACGAAACATTTGACAGGATGTAGTATTCTACACACCCCCCTCCCTGTGCATTTTGGGGCAGCTTTGGGTCCCTCGGGGGGACGGCACCCGGCATGACCCCCCCTCATTCGCCACCCACCTGCTCCTCCGCCGCAGCGTGCCTCCCTCTCCTAGGGACCTTAGGGTGCCCCAAATGACACCAGAGCCCCGAGTCTTCACCCCTTTTTCCTGGCCCCCAAAGAAGGCACAGAACGAGTCTTAACTGCCCTGGACAGCAGCCCAGCACTTGCTTCCATCCCTTTCCACATGTACATTCCCCCCGAAAGGGACTCTGCCGCAACAAGAAAGGGGGCAGCCCCCAGAAGGGTCGAAGCTCCTGCCCAGCCTCGCTGTCACGGGCGAGGGGCAGAGAGAGGGAGCGGCAGAGACGGCGGGGACGCGGCACGGACGGCACGGCACAGAGCGGGGGCCGCTCTCAGCGCGATGCCGGCAAAGCCGCAGGTCCGGCGGGGCCGGGCGGGGTTTGACCGGCACGGGGGGATCCGCCGAGAGCCTCCGGCCCCGTGCGGGGACTCCCGCAAGGGCCCAGGGGCGCCGGGCTCCGGCCCTCTGGGCTTTATTCTCCGGCGCCCCCGGCCCCGCGGCTGCGGGGAAAGAAGGAACGGGGCGACGGGAAGAGAAGAGGGCTAGCAGGGCATGAGAAAGGGTAGGGAGGGAGGGAGGTCGGGCTGTGGAGGAAAGCGGGAGGGCAAGGGAAAGGCCGGGAGCGGGGAAGAGGGACGGTGCACAGAGGAGGGAGAGAAGAGGAATAGAACGGAGGAGCGGGATAGGGACAGGGCAGTGGGGGTCGGGTTTGCGAGGGAGGGAGAGGAGGGGAGGGTCCGCGGACAAAGAACAGGAATACGGGGAGGAGGAAGGAAGGGTAGAGGGGGGGACGGGAGGGGAGACCGAAAAGGGAGAGAAAGGGGTCGGCTTTGGGGAGAGAGGGAACTAAGGGATAGAGAGAGAAAGAAGGGGAATACGGGAAGGAGGAAGAAAGGAAGAAGGATTGGTAGAGAGAGGGACAAGAGGGGGAGCCTCAGAGAGCGCCGATCCACCCCGAGCCCGCCCCGGCGGCCCGCCCTGCTCGGGATGCTGCGCTCGGCGGAGCTCGGCTCGGTTCGGCCCCGCTCGGCTCCTCGCCTACACTCGGCTGTTCTCCGCTAGACTCGGCTGGATTCGCCTCTTCGGCGCAGCTCGGCTCGGCTCAACTCGGAGCCGCTCGCTCCGCTCGGCTCCGTTCGGCTCCGCTCGGCTCCCCGCGGCAGCGCGCCTCCCGCGCACGCGCACAGCTCGCCGCTCTCCTGCCGCCGAGCCCCGCGCCCGGCCCGGCCGGCGCACGGAAACCCCCGCGCCACATTAGACCCAGCAGTTTCTGCGCTAAACCCTTTTTGTCCTAGAAGGAGATAACTTCTCTACCTCCTTCGTCTCCTCACTTTTCTTCTTTGATTTCAAATTCAGAGTTACAAAAACCTACTCAACTACAAGACTCAGTAAGTAGCCGATAAAGTAGTCCCGTCAATTTCATAACCTAAAGAACACGTTATACTTAAGTTTTCACACTTAAAAAAAAAAAAAATCACACACGAGTCCTACTCACTGTGTCAAGCCTTATTTAAAACACACAAAAAAACCCTAAAAGAAATAGTTCCACAACCAAAACAGAACAAACAAGTAACACTAACTAAAACCACGCATCCAAATACGCTGTTTATCAGTCACCAACCCGAAAAATCTCTTTTCAACGTGTCTCGTTTGTATACCTCCTCACAACTAACCTTATCCTTTACAAACACTAAATTGCAAATCAAAAAACTTACACGTAACATAAACTCTTCAAATAACATTTATACACTCATACCCCAAATTACAGGTAAACCACCAAAAGTAAAATTACTCAAATCATTACAAATACTTGTACAATATTTAGTTACAAAACAACCCCCAAACCACACCAAACCACAAAGAAGTTACATCAAAACAGCAAACCTAAAATTTAAAACAATTAATCCACTAAGACAAAACTTAACAATAATACATAAAAAAAACACCAAAAAAAAAAAAAAAAAAAAAAAAAAAAAAAAAAAAAAAAAAAACAACCAAAAAAAAAACACCCACCTAAAAATACCCAATCACTCCAACACAAATTTACTTCTCAGGATCAAAACAGTACAACCTTTTAATAACCTAATTCTATTATTTCTGCATCTCTTTTAACACCTAAAA
Organism: Vidua chalybeata; assembly: GCF_026979565.1. Classification (NCBI taxonomy): domain Eukaryota; kingdom Metazoa; phylum Chordata; class Aves; order Passeriformes; family Viduidae; genus Vidua; species Vidua chalybeata. The sequence goes on along the minus strand of NC_071531.1, from coordinate 116,616,674 downwards.
TAACTACAACTCACACTTGAAGCACATCAAATGAACTTACTTATTAACTAACCAAATCAAACAATAACACATCTATAACGTTAAATAAATTACTGCCAAATATGAACATCTTTAAACATACTACCTTACAAAATAAAACAACTGTTCATTTTTTATTATTCACACATAATCATAAATATAAAACATTTTAAAAAATATATAAATTGATGAAATCACAAGAAATCAATTTACAAAAACATTACAAAAATTTTAAATTTATCAATCACACATAAATAAAAAATAACTAAATAATATTTTCAAGAATTAAAACATCACTGAATAACTTAAATCATTATTAAAAACTAAAATACTCATCTTATTAATAATTACTGCTTTTTATCTCCCCTACCGATTTAAATTTTTACATAGAACTCTACAAAAATCCTTAACAAGTAGATTTATAACTTAAATTTAAAACATTTATAGATAAACATACTTAATGAATAATCTACACACCAAACAACTAAACTAACAAGAAAAAACTAATAAAATACTAATATATTCATAACACAAAAACCCCAAATCATTAACATAAAAACCCATATAAACACATGAAAATACCTACAGTAAAAAAGACGTACCTTAATGAACAATATTCACAGCTTAATAATTCATTATAAACTCTTACCAATTAATGATTAACATTAATTACTTGATACCAATAAAATACAAGAAAATGTTACTTTAGCCAATAACTATAATAAAATATCATAACTAATAACTTAAAATCACACTTTATTAAAAATATAAAACAGTAAAGCAACGTATCATAAAAACTCCCATTATTATCACTACACAGATATACGTATATACATATATCTATATACAGATAGATAGATCATATATCCATCTCAACAGCAGCATCTGGGATCGATTCCTGTTTTCTCTCTTGTCTCCTAAATTTATTAGCCACAAAGGATGGAGGAAGGAAATCATTTTATTTATCACCTGGTTCTCCAGAAACCTGAAAAACAAAATGAAACAGAACAAAAAGAAAAAAAAGAAAAGAAAACCACATTTGAAAGGCAGATCCTCACCAGCAGCTGGTCCATCTCCTACGGGGGACCATATTCTAGGGCACTTTTGGTGCACTTGCCTGAACCTGTCAGGGCACTCTGTGCTTGCAGAAGAGATTTTTTTTGTCAGGGAGAGGCAAGGGGAGGAGAAGTAACGTTCTAGACAGCTCAAATCCATTGCTGTGCCACTTCCTGTGCAGCAGGTCCTGTGACAGGATGGGAACTGAGGCTGCTTGAAATTTCAAAGCTAAAGACACCAGCACAAGGTGTCCTTTTGCTTTGTCAAGGAAGTGATTCCCAAATCACACAGCCCCCCCACCATCGTCCCTCCCACCACCACCTGAAAGCCTCTTGATTCTCTTCTCAAAAACACAAGGGACACCTCAGCGTTCAGCAAGTTCTGCCAGTGCAGCCCTCGGTGCCCCCGTCTCCAGGTCTGTCCCCCTTGCTTTCATCCTCAGCCACGTCATTCTTCAGCCGTGGACAGGAAATTGTCCCCATGTCTCCCGTACTTGGCTGGTTACCTTTTCTCTAAGCCGTGCAGGACCCACGAGAGGAGGCTGTGATCCTCTATCGGCTCATGGGCAGCTCTAGAGGTGACACGGGCAGCACTCTGTCGTATCTCCAGAATAGGACTCTGAAACAGAAAATGCAACTTGTTCTTTTACAGCCAAGATCTGATTATCTAACTTAAAATGAGCAATTTGGCTGGTACCCGATCAACTTCCAGCTAAAATGAACACCGCCTGTTCTCAGCAACTCCAGAGAAGGAAAGACATTCTCCCTTCAACGCTTCACACCACAGGTGCTGCTCTTACAAGAAGTATTCAGGTAGCAAGACAGTTTTCTCTTTTTGTCCGAGGTTTTGATACCTGAAATCCTCAGGGTGGATGCTCCCAAACCTGAGAGCTCCCGGCAGGCGAGTTTCCCTCCTGCCGAAGCACTGTGCAGGTGACAAACGTGCTGGCTGGGGAAATACAGACCCCAAAAAGAAAAGGCCCCGACTGCAGGAGCAAAACCACGGCACCCACGTGAGGCTCCACGATGGCAGGAACCGGTCCCAGTTTCAGGGGATAAGGATGGGACCGGTTTAGACACAACCTAAATTATTTCCCCCTCCACACATCCACAAAACCAACAAGGAACAGATTTTCAAGAGGACCAAGGCAGAATCAGCTGCTCCTTTCTGGTTTGTACTTGAGATCTTGAGGCCATACAAGCTTTTGTGGTTTGGGGTATTTGGGAACTGTTCTTTTTCAATTCTTACCTGGGAGCCCTGGTCACACAAAGGACTGCTGAGAAAGGCAAGAATGACCCGGAAAATCCTCTGGTAGACATAGAGCTCACAGCAATGTTTGTCACGCAGCCCTTCCCCAAGAAATCTGAGGATCCACTCACGCTCTGTTTTCTATGGGAAGCCACAAAGAAAAACACCACTGTCAGACATTCAGACATTTCCAAAGGATACCTGCTCCTAAGAGCACAAAACCCCGGTTCCCTCTGAGTGCCAGCTCAGGGCTCACCATAGCTTCTTCTGGACTTCTCAATTTTCCATTCCTATCAAATTTAATCGCTAACATCCATTGGGAACAGTCAGTCTGCAGCCCAAACATGCAGTGGAAATGGAATTTTAGAAGTTGCTGTTTCTAAAATACTTCAGTTGAACTCCAAGTTACTCACCTAAACTCAAAGAGGAATTGTAGCTAGCCGGGGCAGAACATTCTTTTCTTGTGCTCACAGAGCATACGCAGCACAACTCCTTGTGCGCTAGTATTAAGAAGACAACAAAAACCCCACAGAAATAACATTTTGAATTCCTACATGAAACATAAGAAAGACGCTTCTAATTAACTACCCGTGGGAGCATGAGGTTTCATTGTATTTTTGCGGCTGTTTCTAATACATTTCTGAAGAATTACTGGGTACCTAAAATGGGACTCTTACCTCAAAATCAAAACTGTAGAAAAGCTGGAGAAAACCTGGTACCTTCCTCAGGTCCAAATACCGGTGTGACAGAAGGAATCTCTTTACCCTTATGTACACGTGCTCCTCTGTAAAGAGAAAAGGTTGGCATGGTGGAGGAGGACAGCCCTCCCAATCCACAAGCACGGACGACAATTCCTGGAAGCTGCAGTCAGTGAGCGTGCAGCGCTCCGAGCTGGGAGAACAGCCCGGCAACTGCAGAAGGCCTTTGCTCTGAGGCGCATTCCCATTGCTGCCCACCCTCCCCTTCTCTTGCCCAGGAGGAAAAGCTCAGGCAAGAGCGCACGAGCACAGAGCAGGTGAGGGGATCGACACTCCCCAGGGCTCTGTTTTCCACCCCAGCAGTGACACACGCAGCACGTCCCAGTACCTGGCTTCAGGATCTGCTGTGCCACACGAGCAGCGCAGAGGGTGAGGGAGAAAGTGAACATGAGGCTTGGCTGCCTGATTCCCTTCTGCACGGCATCCAAGAGATACGGCAACGGCAAGGGCCCAGGGAGAGAAGCCTGAAGCACAGCCCAAATGAACACAGCGGGAGCAGGAAGACATCGATCAGCTTCCGGGACATTTCACGGGTCACACAGGTAGGAGCCCCAATTCAGCAAACCTGAGGCTTTGGCGACGTCAGGATCAAAACACCCGGAAACCTGTGAGAAAGAAACCGAACTGCAGCCGGCTAAAAGCCGTCCCTGCCTCAAACTCCTTCAAACAACTTGCTCACGAGGAGGCAGGGATTGATTCAATACTCACCAGCCCATCTGGCCGAGGTCAGAGCTCTGTGCCCACCCAGGACACGGCAGCCAGCAGGGACCCTCTCCCACTCTCCAGCACGGACCTGTGAAGCCAGGGAGAAGTTTACGGAACAGAAGCAGCCAGAAGATGCTCTCTACTTCCATACGCTCTCTGATCGATCACTCCCAAGGAAAGTCCCCACGGATCGGAAGCAACCACCTCTCATTTCTCCTCCGCAATCATCACTGCCTTGCCTTTCTGTGCGTTTCCTCCCGTGCCCGTCCCCAGAGCACATTAAGTCCATCTTTTGTTCCCAACCGCAGCTCTCCAGCACAAATGCCACTCCTCACACACACAAAGCAAACGGTCATCTGCTTCAGCTTTTGGCTTAGAAAGTAAAAACCTCAGCGCGTCCGGCTACGTGATTAAAACACAGAGACGCACGGGTGGACATAGATGGAAAGCTTTTCAGGAGAGAAAAGAGCTGATTCGCTAGCACGCTTCCATACAGCTTCAGAAAAATCAGAATCCATAGCAACTCCTAAGACCCCTGCTGAGGAACCCAGCCCTCCTGGGGACACCCAATGCAGCAGCTACGGGAAAAGCATGGGAAAAGCCAAACTTGGGGTGAAAAAAAGATGACATCAATACAGCAGCCTGTAAAAAGCCTTCACACAGCAACAGTGGGAACCAGTCCCATTTGCTCCGTCCCTGCTTTTTGGGATGACACAAACAGGAAATGAGAACACGTGAAACACAAGGCACGCCTATAGGGTGTACCAGGTGCTCCTTTTGGCAGCGTGGATGACAAAGGTCTCTCTGCGCACTTACAGGCAGCCCGGTTGCAATCCATCCTTAGCCCAAGCCTTCCTCGCCTCCCATTCGCCAGCGCTCTGCTCTGGCCTTTGGAGCGCTGGCCCCGTCCTCCCGCAGCAGCACGGCACCGGAACACAGCGAGGCAAAGCGTGTGCCGGAGCCGCCCGTGCTGTCAGCGTACCTGTCAGCTGCCGGCGGTGGGCAACTCCGGCCCTGCGGGCAAGGGGGAGACGGCTCGGGCACCTCCAGCGGCTGCTCTGCCCCGATGCTTTCGCGTTCTCCTGCATTTCCCTGCAGCGGAGGGGGTCCGGGACGGGGGCGGATCGTGTCAGAGTGGAGACGGCGGGGAAGCACGGGGAGGCGGCGGGAACGCGGCGGGACGAGACAGCGACGCGGCGGGACGGGGACGGCTCGCTTGACCTTCCAAAGATGGCGGCAGGAGGGGCGGGGAAAGCCGGGGCCCCGCTCCGCCGCCTGCGCGCCGCCCCGGCGGCATTTTCCGGCACGCGGTCGCTTCCAGCGTCTAGAGAGGGACGCGCGCGGGGATCGGGAAAGGGGAGTGCAGCCCTGTTCCGACGCCGCTCGCCCCCCGCCCGCCGCCCCCGGCCCGTGAGCGCTGCGACCGCGCCTCCGCCGCCCGCCGAAAGCGGCCCCGCCGGGCCGCCCTCGCCGCTGCCGTTCTTCTCGGTCATCGGGTCCCTTTGCTCTCCCGAATCTCCTTCACCCCTCCCCTCTATTTACAGACACCGCCCCGCTTGCCGCTCGCTCCCTCCCGCGCCTCGCCCTTCCCACGCTCGGCAGCCGTCCTTCCCCCCTCAGCCGGCACCCAGCGGCGAGGGGCAGGGCGCTGGCTGGGGGGGGGCTGCAGTACCGCTCTCTGTCCACAAGGCGGCAGCACCGCCGCCGGCCACAGCCGGGGGCTGCCGCTCGCCCGGAGGGAAGGGAGGCAGAAAAGAACAGGGGCGATCCCCTTGGAAAAATCCTGAAAAATAAATGGCCCAAAACCACCCGCACACAAACTAAAACACACTGCCTCTAACCCAATAAAACCCCTCCAAAATCCTTTTCTTTTAAACTCTCTAGAACTATCTTTCATATTTATACTTTTCACATTCCCATTTATCATGTATATTGATGCATGATGTTATTTCGATTCTATATTAAATATCTTCTTCCTATGACTTCTATTTATTTATATTTTATCTTTTTATATATCCAGATATATGAATATACATTTCTATATTTCTATTGCAAAAATAGTTCTGTTCTTTAAAATAAAAGCCCTGCCTGTAAGCAAATTCTAGCTCTATGATATTAATATTAACGATCTCTTATTTAAAAGAAAAATGCTGCCTGAAACCCACCCGCCCGCGGCGCGAGTGCGGCAACAGCCCGTGTCCGCAGTACTGGCAAGGCCGCGGGAAATCCCGGCGGGGCGGCCCCTGCGTGGCGCGCGGGCAGTGCAGCACGCGGACCACGATTTTCCCGCGCTTTTTTTTTTTTTTTTTTTTTTTTTTCTATCCGCCATATTGAGAAGGTCAAGAGTGTCCCGGCCGCCGCGACACTTTCAAGATGGCGGCCGCGTGAGGCCCTCGGAAGGGAGAGGCGTTTTTTGCCGATGCCTGTCGGCGCCCGCTCAAAACCTGACCGCCCGCGCAGCCGCTGAGCTCACAGTCCGTGGCCACGACACGGGAAAAAGCGAAAAAAATCCCGCGGGGCGGCGCCGGCGTCAGGGTGCCGTGCAGGCAGTGCAGTAGACAGACCGAGGTCCTCCTTTTTCCCGCCTTTTTTGCCGCCATATTGGGAAGGTCAAGCGAGTCCGCGACAACCCACTCCCAAGGTGGCGGCCGCGGGAGGACCTCGGGCGAGGGCTGCAGTACTGCACTCTGGCCACAAGGCGGCGGCACTGCCGCCCGCCCTGGGGCTGCAGGCGGGGAAGGCGCGCAAAGAAGAACAGGCGCGACCCCCTTCAAAACATCCTCTGCAATAAATGCCCCTAAACATCCCGCACGAAACCGAAAAACACCGACCAAAAAAAAAAAAAAAAAAAACCCTGCCTCTAACCCAATAAGAACCAAAATAAAAAATCTTTTCTTTTAAGCTATATTTCAATCTATATTATTTTTATATTTTTATATTTATATTCACATTTTGATTTAAAATGTATACTGATGTATAATGATAATTTGATAATTTCTTACATTCATTCATATTACTTAAAGTTTATTTTATTTTCTATTTTTATGCATGTCTTAATATATTGATTACATATTTCTATATTTAGATTGATATTTCTAAAAGGTTTATGTTGTTTATAATAAAACCCCTGCCTCTACCCAAGTCAAAACCTAAAAAAAAACCCCTTTCTTCTAAACTGTGTTTAAATTTATCTATGTTTTTCGCATTTCTATTGAAATTTGCATTGTAAATGTAGATTGATGGATGGTGTTATTTATATTCTATATCTTCCTATTACTTATTTTTATTTACACTTTATATTTTTTATCTATCTTTATACATTGATTATCTATTTCTATTTTTAGAATTATATCAAAATAAAATGTATATTCATATTTTTTAAAATAAAAACCCTGCCTCTAACCAAATAAAAACCAAAGAAGCCCTTTCTAATTTATTTTATTTCTATTTTTAATTTTTATAATAAAAGCCCTGCCTACTACCAAATAGAAAATTTTAAAAACCCCTTTATTTTAAACTATATTTGAGTATTTTTCTATTTATGCTTTTGATATTTACATTTATAGTTTCTTACATATTATATTACAGTATATTGATGTACTATATTTAGATATATAAAATATATGACATGTCATGTGGTATAATAAGACATATACAGTATCATATCCATTATGTATTGTATCAATTTCTATGATTTTGGATTTTATATCTATCTACATATATTAATTATACATTTCTAGATTGATATTTTCTATGGATTTGATTTATATGTATAATCTATGTTCAGATGTACTTATATAAACGTACTCTAAAATACTCTATAGAGTATAAAATACTCTATATCAAACATTAGAACATCTTACGGTGATAGATAATATTATTTATGTTACATGTTCTATTTATATGTATTCTATTTATATTTAAAATGGAAGTTTTATATTCCCATTTTTATATTTCTAGATTTGTTTTCTTACATTATAGTTATAGTTATAATTTTGCATTTAAGATCCAATACCTAAAACTAAAATGCCAATACAAACAGCAACAAATTCCCACCCATACCGTCCAAAAATATTAGAATGGCTCCACCAGCCAACCAACTACCAGCAAAAAAAACCCACACTACACTCTTTTCACTAACAATTCTTATCACATCACAAAAATTAAACAAAAATGAAAAAAAACCCTATACAATCCCACACAGCAAATCACAAAACCCACTAAAAAGAAAAAAAAAAATCCAACTAACTTACTAAACTCCAAACCCTACAACAGACCCTGAACGTTACTAAAAAAAAAAAAAAACCAAAAAAAAAAAACTCTACCTCAACACTAACTCATAAAGAGAACCCAATACGCTATAAAATAAACTTAAAAAACCACCAAACCAATTACCGATATAAAAAAATCTAAACCACTAAGAAACAAAAAAATCACCACCCAAATAAAATAACTACCGAAAAAAATCCACCATATAAACAACCATGTTCCCAAAAATAAAACGAATAAAAACCAGCAACCAAATACATCAAACTACAAAAAAAAAAAAAAAAAAAAAAAAAAAAAAAAAAAAAAAAAAAAACTTCAATTAACAACAACAAAAAAATGATTCCTAACTCAATAAACCCATAATGCCTCAAACCATCATCAAAACTAAAATACCACCTGGAAATAAACACCAAGCCAAAAGATAAATGGAACCATAAACAATATCTCCCAGATTCTCTGCAACAACAAAACATACACGACAATCAAACATACCAAATGAATAAAACCTCTAGAATACAATCAACAATAATGCAATGACCAATATTACAAAAACCTCACTAATTAACTACAGGACACTGCCTCAAACCCACCAAAACGAACACTACATACTCACGCTAATAAAAGCCACCACAATCCAATTAAAAACCTAACCGCTACTTCATGCCACGACCCATAAAAAACATTGTAAACCTTAAAATATAGAATTTTAAATTATCTTTTTATAATATAAAAATATTATTTAAAAATCCAACCAAAAAAATCAAAACCAAAAAAAATCCAACAAATTCCACAAAAATGAAATCCAACAACAAAACTCAATCCAAATAAATCCTTGCCATCAGCACCTGAACCAAGAACCATAACATTCAAGAAGTACACCATGTCCCTTAGCATACACCAAGCACGAACAAAAGAAAACGATACAATCAATTCCTAAGAACCACCTCCAAAGCGCTACACCAAGGACCTTCGGAAAATGAAAAGCCGCGCTGCCGGCAGCGGGCGGAGCGCGGCTCCCGGCAGGAAAAGCGGCTCCTGCGGCAGGCAGAGGCGGCGCCGCGCCGGGAGCCCCCCGCCCGCTCCCCCTGCCCGGCGGGGCCGGCACCGGGCCCCGGGGGCCCCGGCGGCGCCCGAGCCCCGCGCCCGGAGCGGACGGAGCGGCCGGCACCGGCCGGCACCGGCGCAGCGCCCGCGCCGCCTCTCCCGCCCGCCGGCCCGGCAAAGCTCCCCTCGGCTCCGCACGCCTCGCTCCGGCGCGGCTCCGGCAGTCCCGCGCCAGCCCGGCCGCGCCCAAGTCCCCTTCCACCTCGGCAGCTCCCCGGGCAACGCCAGCAGCTCCCGCGCCACAGCCTTGGCTGCCGGGCCAGGGGCACAAGAAGCGCCCTCCAATGCAGCGGCACAGCCCCATTCCAACCCTTCAAACGCTGCGAGAGCTGCAGCCTCCTTCAATTCAACCCCCGGAACTGACGCCACACTCAGGTGCTCGCCTCACTTCAACAAGGGCAAATAAATGTGTTCTCCCCTTCAGTTTCAGCCCCTGTAAGAGCAGAAAAGAAGGGCTTGTCCTCAAATGAAATCCCTCAAGTTGTGGGAATCTTTCAAACCAGAGGGTTTTGGGAAAGCTGCAAAAGGCAGGCCTCAGAAACAGCAGAACTGCGATTCGAGCTAAGCATAAGATTTGTCAGCAGAAAAATTCTATAAGAAGTAGAGGTGAACTACAAATAGAACAATGGGCTGTGTATTGTCGATTCCCTGACACCCCTGGGATACCCCTAACATCCTGGAAAAGGCAGCTTTTCCTTCAATCAATACCCTCAAAACCACACGTGAAAGGGGATCCCCCACCAGTTCAGACACGGTCAATAATGGAAGACAAGTCGCTACCCTCAATTTGAATTTCTTTCCTACTCAAAATACTTTTTTTTCTTTTTTTTTTTTTCTTTTTTTTTTTTTTTTTTTTTTTTTTCTGGGAGCACCGGGGAGGGATTGGCAAGATGAAATTTAAAAGGGAAAGGAGAAATGTCCCCGCTACAAATGCACATGGGCTCACCTGTTTGGCTGCCGCTACCTGGCACAAAGGTTTGTCCCTCGGCACCTCCTCTGAGCAATGCTCCAGGTATCCAAGTGCGTATCCAGGTGATCCCCCAGACCCTGTCCGAAGCTGTCACCGTCCTTCCAAGGACAGCCCCAGGAGCCGCCCATAAACTCCTCTTCTCCAGCAGCTCCCTGTAAAATCAGCTGAGGCAAAGCCCCTAAAACAGCCGCCGGCAGGAGCCGGCCCCTCCTTATCCTCACAGTTCACACCTGGGGCTGCTCTGGCTTTCTTTCCAAATGAATTTAGAGACAAATTCCTATTTTTACCAATACCTATAAAAACGAAGCACTTGACAGGATGTAGTATTCTACACACCCCCCTCCCTGTGCATTTTGGGGCAGCTTTGGCTCCCTCGGGGGGACGGCACCCGGCATGACCCCCCCTCATTCGCCACCCACCTGCTCCTCCGCCGCAGCGTGCCTCCCTCTCCTAGGGACCTTAGGGTGCCCCAAATGACACCAGAGCCCCGAGTCTTCACCCCTTTTTCCTGGCCCCCAAAGAAGGCACAGAACGAGTCTTAACTGCCCTGGACAGCAGCCCAGCACTTGCTTCCATCCCTTTCCACATGTACATTCCCCGCGAAAGGGACTCTGCCGCAACAAGAAAAGGGGGCAGCCCCCAGAAGGGTCGAAGCTCCTGCCCAGCCTCGCTGTCACGGGCGAGGGGCAGAGAGAGGGAGCGGCAGAGACGGCGGGGACGCGGCACGGACGGCACGGCACAGAGCGGGGGCCGCTCTCAGCGCGATGCCGGCAAAGCCGCAGGTCCGGCGGGGCCGGGCGGGGTTTGACCGGCACGGGGGGATCCGCCGAGAGCCTCCGGCCCCGTGCGGGGACTCCCGCAAGGGCCCAGGGGCGCCGGGCTCCGGCCCTCTGGGCTTTATTCTCCGGCGCTCCCGGCCCCGCGGCTGCGGGGAAAGAAGGAACGGGGCGACGGGAAGAGAAGAGGGCTAGTAGCAGGGCATGAGAAAGGGTAGGGAGGGAGGGAGGTCGGGCTGTGGAGGAAAGCGGGAGGGCAAGGGAAAGGCCGGGAGCGGGGAAGAGGGATGGTGCACAGAGGAGGGAGAGAAGAGGAATAGAACGGAGGAGCGGGATAGGGACAGAGCAGGAAGGAGTGGGGGGGGGGGGGGCGCGGGGTGTCGGGTTTGCGAGGGAGAGGAGGGGAGAGGGTCTGCGGACAAAGAACAGGAATACGGGGAGGAGGAAGGAAGGATGGAGGGGGGGACGAGAGGGGAGGCCGAAAAGGGAGAGAAAGGGGTCGGCTTTGGGGAGAGCGGGAAATGGGGGAAAGAGAGAAAGAAGAGGAATACGGGGAGGAAGAAGGAGGGGTAGAGAGCGGGACAGGACGGGGAGCCTCAGAGAGCCCCGACTCCACCCGAGCCCGCCCCGGCGGCCCGCCCTGCTCGGGATGCTGCGCTCGGCGGAGCTCGGCTCGGTTCGGCCCCGCTCGGCTCCTCGCCTACACTCGGGCTGTTCTCCGCTAGACTCGGCTGGATTCGCCTCTTCGGCGCAGCTCGGCTCGGCTCAACTCGGAGCCGCTCGCTCCGTTCGCCTCCATTCGCCTCGGCTCGGCCCCATTCACCTCCGCTCGGCTCCGCTCGACTCGGCTCGGCTCCGTTCGGCTCCGTTCGGCTCCGCTCGACTCGGCTCCGCTCCGTTCGGATCCGCTCGGCTCCGCTCGGCTCCGCTCGGCTCCATTCACCTCCGCTCGGCTCCGCTCGGCTCCCCGCGGCAGCGCGCCTCCCGCGCACGCGCACAGCTCGCCGCTCTCCTGCCGCCGAGCCCCGCGCCCGGCCCGGCCGGCGCACGGAAACCCCCGCGCCACATTAGACCCAGCAGTTTCTGCGCTAAACCCTTTCTGTCCTAGAAGGAGATAACTTCTCTACCTCCTTCGTCTCCTCAGTTTTCTTCTTGGATTTCAAAATCAGAGTTACAAAAACCTACTCACAACTACAAGATTTAGTAAGTAGCCAATAATGTAGTCCCGTCAATTTCATAACCTACAGAACACGTTATACTTATGTTTCAACAATTAAAAAAAAAAAAAAAAAAAAAAAAATCACACAAGAGTCCTACTCACTGTGTCAAGCCTTATTTAAAACACACCAAAGAAAAAAAAAACAAAAAAACCCAACCCCGAAAGAAATAGTTCCACAACCAAAACAGAACAAACAAGTAACACTAACTAAAACCCCACGTCCAAATACGCTCTGTTTATCAGTCACCAACCCGAAAAATCTCTTTTCTACGTAGCTCGTTTGTATACCTCCTCACAACTAACCTTATCCTTTCCAAACACTAAATTGCAAATCAAAAAACTTACACGTAACATAAACTCTTCAAATAACATTTATACACTCATACCCCAAATGACAGGTAAACCACCAAAAGTAAAATTACTCAAATCATTACAAACAAATACTTGTACAATATTTAGTTACAAAACAACCCCCAAACCACACCAAACCACAAAGAAGTTACCTCAAAACAGCAAACCTACAATTTAAAACAATTAATCCACTAAGACCAAACAGAACAATAATACATATAAAAAAAAAAAAAAAAAACACCAAAAAAAAAGAACACCCACCCAAAAATACCCAATCACTCCAACACAAATTTACTTCTCAGGATCAAAATCGTACAACCTTTTAACAACCTAATTCTATTAGTTCTACATCTCTTTTAACACCTAAAATAACTACAACTCACACTTGAAGCACATCAAATGAACTTACTTATTAACTAACCAAATCAAACAATAACACATGTATAACGTTAAATAAATTACTGCCAAATATGAACATCTTTAAACATACTACCTTACAAAATAAAACAACTGTTCATTTTTTATTATTCACACACAATCATAAATAGAAAACATTTTTAAAAATATATAAATTGATGAAATCACAAGAAATCAATTTACAAAAACATTACTAATTTTTTTTTTAAAAATTAATCAATCACACATAAAAAATAACTAAATAATATTTTCAAAAATTAAAACATCGCTGAATAACTTAAATCGTTATTAAAAACTAAAATACTCATCTTATTAATAATTAGTGCTTTTTATCTCCCCTACCGATTTAAATTTTTACATAGAACTCTACAAAAATCCTTAACAAGTAGATTTATAACTTACATTTTAAAACATATATAGATAAACATACTTAACAGGAGTGATCTACACACCAAACAAGTAAACTAACCAAAAAAACCCTAATAAAATACTAATATATTCATAACACAAAAACCCAAAATCATTAACATAAAAACCCGTACGAACACATGAAAATACCTACAGTAAAAAAAGACGTACCTTAATGAACAATATTCACACCTTAATAATTCATTATAAACTCTTACCAATTAATGATTAACATGACTTGATACCAATAAAATACAAGAAAATGTTACTTTAGCCAATAAGCAGAATAAAATGTTATACCTAATAACTTAAAATCACGCTTTATTAAAAATATAAGACAGTAAAGCAACGTATCATAAAAACTCCCATTATTATCACTACACAGATATACAGAGATACGCATATATCTATATACAGGTAGATCATATACCCATCTCAACAGCAGCATCTGGGATCGATTCCTGTTTTCTCTCTTGTCTCCTAAATTTATTAGCCACAAAGGATGGAGGAAGGAAATCATTTTATTTATCACCTGGTTCTCCAGAAACCTGAAAAACAAAATTAAACAGAACAAAAAGAAAAAAAAGAAAAGAAAACCACATTTGAAAGGCAGATCCTCACCAGCAGCTGGTCCATCTCCTACGGGGGACCATATTCTAGGGCACTTTTGGTGCACTTGCCTGAACCTGTCAGGGCACTCTGTGCTTGCAGAAGAGATTTTTTTTGTCAGGGAGAGGCAAGGGGAGGAGAAGTAACGTTCTAGACAGCTCAAATCCATTGCTGTGCCACTTCCTGTGCAGCAGGTCCTGTGACAGGATGGGAACTGAGGCTGCTTGAAATTTCAAAGCTAAAGACACCAGCACAAGGTGTCCTTTTGCTTTGTCAAGGAAGTGATTCCCAAATCACACAGCCCCCCCACCATCGTCCCTCCCACCACCACCTGAAAGCCTCTTGATTCTCTTCTCAAAAACACCAGGGACACCTCAGCGTTCAGCAAGTTCTGCCAGTGCAGCCCTCGGTGCCCCCGTCTCCAGGTCTGTCCCCCTTGCTTTCATCCTCAGCCACGTCATTCTTCAGCCGTGGACAGGAAATTGTCCCCATGTCTCCCGTACTTGGCTGGTTACCTTTTCTCTAAGCCGTGCAGGACCCACGAGAGGAGGCTGTGATCCTCTATCGGCTCATGGGCAGCTCTAGAGGTGACACGGGCAGCACTCTGTCGTATCTCCAGAATAGGACTCTGAAACAGAAAATGCAACTTGTTCTTTTACAGCCAAGATCTGATTATCTAAAATAAAATGAGCAATTTGGCTGGTACCCGATCAACTTCCAGCTAAAATGAACACCGCCTGTTCTCAGCAACTCCAGAGAAGGAAAGACATTCTCCCTTCAACGCTTCACACCACAGGTGCTGCTCTTACAAGAAGTATTCAGGTAGCAAGACAATTTTCTCTTTTTGTCCGAGGTTTTGATACCTGAAATCCTCAGGGTGGATGCTCCCAAACCTGAGAGCTCCCGGCAGGCGAGTTTCCCTCCTGCCGAAGCACTGTGCAGGTGACAAACGTGCTGGCTGGGGAATAGAGACCCCAAAAAGAAAAGACCCCGACTGCAGGAGCAAAACCACGGCACCCACGTGAGGCTCCACGATGGCAGGAACCGGTCCCAGTTTCAGGGGATAAGGATGGGACCGGTTTAGACACAACCTAAATTATTTCCCCCTCCACACATCCACAAAACCAACAAGGAACAGATTTTCAAGAGGACCAAGGCAGAATCAGCTGCTCCTTTCTGGTTTGTACTTGAGATCTTGAGGCCATACAAGCTTTTGTGGTTTGGGGTATTTGGGAACTGTTCTTTTTAAATTCTTACCTGGGAGCCCTGGTCACACAAAGGACTGCTGAGAAGGGAAAGAATGACCCGGAAAATCCTCTGGTAGACATAGAGCTCACAGCAATGTTTGTCACGCAGCCCTTCCCCAAGAAATCTGAGGATCCACTCGTGCTGTTTTGTACTGGAAGCCATAAAGAAAAATACCACCGTCAGACATTCAGACATTTCCAAAGGATACATGCTCCTAAGAGCACAAAACCCCGGTTCCCTCTGAGTGCCAGCTCAGGAATTACCACAGCTTCTTCTGGACTTCTCAATTTTCCATTCCTATCAAATTTAATCGCTAACATCCATTGGGAACAGTCAGTCTGCAGCCCAAACATGCAGTGGAAATGGAATTTTAGAAGTTGCTGTTTCTAAAATACTTCAGTTGAACTCCAAGTTACTCACCTAAACTCAAAGAGGAATTGTAGCTAGCCGGGGCAGAACATTCTTTTCTTGTGCTCACAGAGCATACGCAGCACAACTCCTTGTGCGCTAGTATTAAGAAGACAACAAAAACCCCACAGAAATAACATTTTGAATTCCTACATGAAACATAAGAAAGACGCTTCTAATTAACTACCCGTGGGAGAATGAGGTTTCATTGTATTTTTGCGGCTGTTTCTAATACATTTCTGAAGAATTACTGGGTACCTAAAATGGGACTCTTACCTCAAAATCAAAACTGTAGAAAAGCTGGAGAAAACCTGGTACCTTCCTCAGGTCCAAATACCGGTGTGACAGAAGGAATCTCTTTACCCTTATGTACACGTGCTCCTCTGTAAAGAGAAAAGGTTGGCATGGTGGAGGAGGACAGCGCTCCCAATCCACAAGCACGGACGACAATTCCTGGAAGCTGCAGTCAGTGAGCGTGCAGCGCTCCGAGCTGGGAGAACAGCCCGGCAACTGCAGAAGGCCTTTGCTCTGAGGCGCATTCCCATTGCTGCCCACCCTCCCCTTCTCTTGCCCAGGAGGAAAAGCTCAGGCAAGAGCGCACGAGCACAGAGCAGGTGAGGGGATCGACACTCCCCAGGGCTCTGCTTTTCACCCCAGCAGTGACACACGCAGCACGTCCCAGTACCTGGCTTCAGGATCTGCTGTGCCACACGAGCAGCGCAGAGGGTGAGGGAGAAGGTGAACATGAGGCTTGGCTGCCTGATTCCGTTCTGCACGGCATCCAAGAGATACGGCAACGGCAAGGGCCCAGGGAGAGAAGCCTGAAGCACAGCCCAAATGAACACAGCGGGAGCAGGAAGACATCGATCAGCTTCCGGGACATTTCACGGGTCACACAGGTAGGAGCCCCAATTCAGCAAACCTGAGGCTTTGGCGACGTCAGGATCAAAACACCCGGAAACCTGTGAGAAAGAAACCGAACTGCAGCCGGCTAAAAGCCGTCCCTGCCTCAAACTCCTTCAAACAACTTGCTCACGAGGAGGCAGGGATTGATTCAATACTCACCAGCCCATCTGGCCGAGGTCAGAGCTCTGTGCCCACCCAGGACACGGCAGCCAGCAGGGACCCTTCTCCCACTCTCCAGCACGGACCTGTGAAGCCAGGGAGAAGTTTACAGAACAGAAGCAGCCAGAAGATGCTCTCTACTTCCATACGCTCTCTGATCGATCACTCCCAAGGAAAGTCCCCACGGATCGGAAGCAACCACCTCTCATTTCTCCTCCGCAATCATCACTGCCTTGCCTTTCTGTGCGTTTCCTCCCGTGCCCGTCCCCAGAGCACATTAAGTCCATCTTTTGTTCCCAACCGCAGCTCTCCAGCACAAATGCCACTCCTCACACACACAAAGCAAACGGTCATCTGCTTCAGCTTTTGGCTTAGAAAGTAAGAACCTCAGCGCGTCCGGCTACGTGATTAAAACACAGAGACGCACGGGTGGACATAGATGGAAAGCTTTTCAGGAGAGAAAAGAGCTGATTCGCTAGCACACTTCCATACAGCTTCAGAAAAATCAGAATCCATAGCAACTCCTAAGACCCCTGCTGAGGAACCCAGCCCTCCTGGGGACACCCAATGCAGCAGCTACGGGAAAAGCATGGGAAAAGCCAAACTTGGGGTGAAAAAAAGATGACATCAATACAGCAGCCTGTAAAAAGCCTTCACCCAGCAACAGTGGGAACCAGTCCCATTTGCTCCGTCCCTGCTTTTTGGGATGACACAAACAGGAAATGAAAACACGTGAAACACAAGGCACACCTATAGGGTGTACCAGGTGCTCCTTTTGGCAGCGTGGATGACAAAGGTCTCTCTGCGCACTTACAGGCAGCCCGGTTGCAATCCATCCTTAGCCCAAGCCTTCCTCGCCTCCCATTCGCCAGCGCTCTGCTCTGGCCTTTGGAGCGCTGGCCCCGTCCTCCCGCAGCAGCACGGCACCGGAACACAGCGAGGCAAAGCGTGCCGGAGCCGCCCGTGCTGTCAGCGTACCTGTCAGCTGCCGGCGGTGGGCAACTCCGGCCCTGCGGGCAAGGGGGAGACGGCTCGGGCACCTCCAGCGGCTGCTCTGCCCCGATGCTTTCGCGTTCTCCTGCATTTCCCTGCAGCGGAGGGGGTCCGGGACGGGGGCGGATCGTGTCAGAGTGGAGACGGCGGGGAAGCACGGGGAGGCGGCGGGAACGCGGCGGGACGAGACAGCGACGCGGCGGGACGGGGACGGCTCGCTTGACCTTCCAAAGATGGCGGCAGGAGGGGCGGGGAAAGCCGGGGCCCCGCTCCGCCGCCTGCGCGCCGCCCCGGCGGCATTTTCCGGCACGCGGCCGCTTCCAGCGTCTAGAGAGGGACGCGCGCGGGGATCGGGAAAGGGGAGTGCAGCCCTGTTCCGACGCCGCTCGCCCCCCGCCCGCCGCCCCCGGCCCGTGAGCGCTGCGACCGCGCCTCCGCCGCCCGCCGAAAGCGGCCCCGCCGGGCCGCCCTCGCCGCTGCCGTTCTTCTCGGTCATCGGGTCCCTTTGCTCTCCCGAATCTCCTTCACCCCTCCCCTCTATTTACAGACACCGCCCCGCTTGCCGCTCGCTCCCTCCCGCGCCTCGCCCTTCCCACGCTCGGCAGCCGTCCTTCCCCCCTCAGCCGGCACCCAGCGGCGAGGGGCAGGGCGCTGGCTGGGGGGGGCTGCAGTACCGCTCTCTGTCCACAAGGCGGCAGCACCGCCGCCGGCCACAGCCGGGGGCTGCCGCTCGCCCGGAGGGAAGGGAGGCAGAAAAGAACAGGGGCGATCCCCTTGGAAAAATCCTGAAAAATAAATGGCCCAAAACCACCCGCACACAAACTAAAACACACTGCCTCTAACCCAATAAAACCCCTCCAAAATCCTTTTCTTTTAAACTCTCTAGAACTATCTTTCATATTTATACTTTTCACATTCCCATTTATCATGGATATTGATGCATGATGTTATTTCGATTCTATATTAAATATCTTCTTCCTATGACTTCTATTTATTTATATTTTATCTTTTTATATATCCAGATATATGAATATACATTTCTATATTTCTATTGCAAAAATAGTTCTGTTCTTTAAAATAAAAGCCCTGCCTGTAAGCAAATTCTAGCTCTATGATATTAATATTAACGATCTCTTATTTAAAAGAAAAATGCTGCCTGAAACCCACCCGCCCGCGGCGCGAGTGCGGCAACAGCCCGTGTCCGCAGTACTGGCAAGGCCGCGGGAAATCCCGGCGGGGCGGCCCCTGCGTGGCGCGCGGGCAGTGCAGCACGCGGACCACGATTTTCCCGCGCTTTTTTTTTTTTTTTTTTTTTTTTTTTTTTTTTTCCTATCCGCCATATTGAGAAGGTCAAGAGTGTCCCGGCCGCCGCGACACTTTCAAGATGGCGGCCGCGTGAGGCCCTCGGAAGGGAGAGGCGTTTTTTTGCCGATGCCTGTCGGCGCCCGCTCAAAACCTGACCGCCCGCGCAGCCGCTGAGCTCACAGTCCGTGGCCACGACACGGGAAAAAGCGAAAAAAATCCCGCGGGGCGGCGCCGGCGTCAGGGTGCCGTGCAGGCAGTGCAGTAGACAGACCGAGGTCCTCCTTTTTCCCGCCTTTTTTTGCCGCCATATTGGGAAGGTCAAGCGAGTCCGCGACAACCCACTCCCAAGGTGGCGGCCGCGGGAGGACCTCGGGCGAGGGCTGCAGTACTGCACTCTGGCCACAAGGCGGCGGCACTGCCGCCCGCCCTGGGGCTGCAGGCGGGGAAGGCGCGCAAAGAAGAACAGGCGCGACCCCCTTCAAAACATCCTCTGCAATAAATGCCCCTAAACAGCCCGCACGAAACCGAAAAACACCGACCAAAAAAAAAAAAAAAAAACCCTGCCTCTAACCCAATAAGAACCAAAATAAAAAATCTTTTCTTTTAAGCTATATTTCAATCTATATTATTTTTATATTCTTTATATTTATATTCACATTTTGATTTAAAATGTATACTGATGTATAATGATAATTTTATAATTTCTTACATTCATTCATATTACTTAAAGTTTATTTTATTTTCTATTTTTATGCATGTCTTAATATATTGATTACATATTTCTATATTTAGATTGATATTTCTAAAAGGTTTATATTGTTTATAATAAAACCCCTGCCTCTACCCAAGTCAAAACCTAAAAAAAAACCCCTTTCTTCTAAACTGTGTTTAAATTTATCTATGTTTTTCGCATTTCTATTGAAATTTGCATTGTAAATGTAGATTGATGGATGGTGTTATTTATATTCTATATCTTCCTATTACTTATTTTTATTTACACTTTCTATTTTTTATCTATCTTTATACATTGATTATCTATTTCTATTTTTAGAATTATATCAAAATAAAATGTATATTCATATTTTTTAAATAAAAACCCTGCCTCTAACCAAATAAAAACCAAAGAAGCCCTTTCTAATTTATTTTATTTCTATTTTTAATTTTTATAATAAAAGCCCTGCCTACTACCAAATAGAAAATTTTAAAAACCCCTTTATTTTAAACTATATTTGAATATTTTTCTATTTATGCTTTTGATATTTACATTTATAGTTTCTTACATATTATATTACAGTATATTGATGTACTATATTTAGATATATAAAATATATGACATGTCATGTGGTATAATAAGACATATACAGTATCATATCCATTATGTATTGTATCAATTTCTATGATTTTGGATTTTATATCTATCTACATATATTAATTATACATTTCTAGATTGATATTTTCTATGGATTTGATTTATATGTATCATCTATATTCATATGTACTTATATAAACATACTCTAAAATACTCTATAGAGTATAAAATACTCTATATCAAACATTAGAACATCTTACGGTGATAGATAATATTATTTATGTTACATGTTCTATTTATATGTATTCTATTTATATTTAAAATGGAAGTTTTATATTCCCATTTTTATATTTCTAGATTGGTTTTCTTACATTATAGTTATAATTTTGCATTTAAGATCCAATACCTAAAACTAAAATGCCAATACAAACAGCAACAAATTCCCACCCATACCGTCCAAAAATATTAGAATGGCTCCACCAGCCAACCAACTACCAGCAAAAAAAACCCACACTACACTCTTTTCACTAACAATTCTTATCACATCACAAAAATTAAACAAAAATGAAAAAAAAAACCTATACAATCCCACACAGCAAATCACAAAACCCACTAAAAAGAAAAAAAAAATCCAACTAACTTACTAAACTCCAAACCCTACAACAGACCCTGAACGTTACTAAAAAAAAAAAAAAAAACAAAAAAAAAAAAACTCTACCTCAACACTAACTCATAAAGAGAACCCAATACGCTATAAAATAAACTTAAAAAACCACCAAACCAATTACCGATATAAAAAAATCTAAACCACTAAGAAACAAAAAAATCACCACCCAAATAAAATAACTACCGAAAAAAATCCACCATATAAACAACCATGTTCCCAAAAATAAAACGAATAAAAACCAGCAACCAAATACATCAAACTACAAAAAAAAAAAAAAAAAAAAAAAAAAACTTCAATTAACAACAACAAAAAAATGATTCCTAACTCAATAAACCCATAATGCCTCAAACCATCATCAAAACTAAAATACCACCTGGAAATAAACACCAAGCCAAAAGATAAATGGAACCATAAACAATATCTCCCAGATTCTCTGCAACAACAAAACATACACGACAATCAAACATACCAAATGAATAAAACCTCTATAATACAATCAACAATAATGCAATGACCAATATTACAAAAACCTCACTAATTAACTACAGGACACTGCCTCAAACCCACCAAAACGAACCCACCATACTCACGCTAATAAAAGCCACCACAATCCAATTAAAAACCTAACCGCTACTTCATGCCACGACCCATAAAAAAACATTGTAAACCTTAAAATATAGAATTTTAAATTATCTTTTTATAATATAAAAATATTATTTAAAAACCCAACCAAAAAAATCAAAACAAATCAAAACAAAAAAAAAATCCACCAAATTCCACAAAAATGAAATCCAACAACAAAACTCAATCCAAATAAATCCTTGCCATCAGCACCTGAACCAAGAACCATAACATTCAAGAAGTACACCATGTCCTTTAGCATACACCAAGCACGAACAAAAGAAAACGATACAATCAATTCCTAAGAACCACCTCCAAAGCGCTACACCAAGGACCTTCGGAAAATGAAAAGCCGCGCTGCCGGCAGCGGGCGGAGCGCGGCTCCCGGCAGGAAAGCGGCTCCTGCGGCAGGCAGAGGCGGCGCCGCGCCGGGAGCCCCCCGCCCGCTCCCCCTGCCCGGCGGGGCCGGCACCGGGCCCAGGGGGCCCCGGCGGCGCCCGAGCCCCGCGCCCGGAGCGGACGGAGCGGCCGGCACCGGCCGGCACCGGCGCAGCGCCCGCGCCGCCTCTCCCGCCCGCCGGCCCGGCAAAGCTCCCCTCGGCTCCGCACGCCTCGCTCCGGCGCGGCTCCGGCAGTCCCGCGCCAGCCCGGCCGCGCCCAAGTCCCCTTCCACCTCGGCAGCTCCCCGGGCAACGCCAGCAGCTTCCCGCGCCACAGCCTTGGCTGCCGGGCCAGGGGCACAAGAAGCGCCCTCCAATGCAGCGGCACAGCCCGATCCCAACCCTTCAAACGCTGCGAGAGCTGCAGCCTCCTTCAATTCAACCCCCGGAACTTACGCCACACTCAGGTGCTCGCCTCACTTCAACAAGGGCAAATAAATGTGTTCTCCCCTTCAGTTTCAGCCCCTGTAAGAGCAGAAAAGAAGGGCTTGTCCTCAAATGAAATCCCTCAAGTTGTGGGAATCTTTCAAACCAGAGGGTTTTGGGAAAGCTGCAAAAGGCAGGCCTCAGAAACAGCAGAACTGCGATTCGAGCTAAGCATAAGATTTGTCAGCAGAAAAATTATATAAGAAGTAGAGGTGAACTACAAATAGAACAATGGGCTGTGTATTGTCGATTCCCTGACACCCCTGGGATACCCCTAACATCCTGGAAAAGGCAGCTTTTCCTTCAATCAATACCCTCAAAACCACACGTGAAAGGGGATCCCCCACCAGTTCAGACACGGTCAATAATGGAAGACAAGTCGCTACCCTCAATTTGAATTTCTTTCCTACTCAAAATACTTTTTTTTCTTTTTTTTTTTTTTTTTTTTTTTTTTTTTTTTTTTTTTTTTCTGGGAGCACCGGGGAGGGATTGGCAAGATGAAATTTAAAAGGGAAAGGAGAAATGTCCCCGCTACAAATGCACATGGGCTCACCTGTTTGGCTGCCGCTACCTGGCACAAAGGTTTGTCCCTCGGCACCTCCTCTGAGCAATGCTCCAGGTATCCAAGTGCGTATCCAGGTGATCCCCCAGACCCTGTCCGAAGCTGTCACCGTCCTTCCAAGGACAGCCCCAGGAGCCGCCCATAAACTCCTCTTCTCCAGCAGCTCCCTGTAAAATCAGCTGAGGCAAAGCCCCTAAAACAGCCGCCGGCAGGAGCCGGCCCCTCCTTATCCTCACAGTTCACACCTGGGGCTGCTCTGGCTTTCTTTCCAAATGAATTTAGAGACAAACTCCTATTTTTACCAATACCTATAAAAACGAAGCACTTGACAGGATGTAGTATTCTACACACCCCCCTCGGGGGGACGGCACCCGGCATGACCCCCCTCATTCGCCACCCACCTGCTCCTCCGCCGCAGCGTGCCTCCCTCTCCTAGGGACCTTAGGGTGCCCCAAATGACACCAGAGCCCCGAGTCTTCACCCCTTTTTCCTGGCCCCCAAAAGAAGGCACAGAACGAGTCTTAACTGCCCTGGACAGCAGCCCAGCACTTGCTTCCATCCCTTTCCACATGTACATTCCCCCGAAAGGGACTCTGCCGCAACAAGAAAGGGGGGCAGCCCCCAGAAGGGTCGAAGCTCCTGCCCAGCCTCGCTGTCACGGGCGAGGGGCAGAGAGAGGGAGCGGCAGAGACGGCGGGGACGCGGCACGGACGGCACGGCACAGAGCGGGGGCCGCTCTCAGCGCGATGCCGGCAAAGCCGCAGGTCCGGCGGGGCCGGGCGGGGTTTGACCGGCACGGGGGGATCCGCCGAGAGCCTCCGGCCCCGTGCGGGGACTCCCGCAAGGGCCCAGGGGCGCCGGGCTCCGGCCCTCTGGGCTTTATTCTCCGGCGCCCCCGGCCCCGCGGCTGCGGGGAAAGAAGGAACGGGGCGACGGGAAGAGAAGAGGGCTAGCAGGGCGTGAGAAAGGGTAGGGAGGGAGGTCGGGCTGTGGAGGAAAGCGGGAGGGCAAGGGAAAGGCCGGGAGCGGGGAAGAGGGATGGTGCACAGAGGAGGGAGAGAAGAGGAATAGAACGGAGGAGCGGGATAGGGACAGAGCAGGAAGGAGTGGGGGGGGGGGGGGGCGGGGGGTGTCGGGTTTGCGAGGGAGAGGAGGGGAGAGGGTCTGCGGACAAAGAACAGGAATACGGGGAGGAGGAAGGAAGGATGGAGGGGGGGACGAGAGGGGAGGCCGAAAAGGGAGAGAAAGGGGTCGGCTTTGGGGAGAGCGGGAAATGGGGGAAAGAGAGAAAGAAGAGGAATACGGGGAGGAAGAAGGAGGGGTAGAGAGCGGGACAGGACGGGGAGCCTCAGAGAGCCCCGACTCCACCCGAGCCCGCCCCGGCGGCCCGCCCTGCTCGGGATGCTGCGCTCGGCGGAGCTCGGCTCGGTTCGGCCCCGCTCGGCTCCTCGCCTACACTCGGGCTGTTCTCCGCTAGACTCGGCTGGATTCGCCTCTTCGGCGCACCTCGGCTCGGCTCAACTCGGAGCCGCTCGCTCCGTTCGCCTCCATTCACCTCCGCTCGGCTCCGCTCGACTCGGCTCGGCTCCGCTCGGCTCCATTCACCTCCGCTCGGCTCCGCTCGGCTCCCCGCGGCAGCGCGCCTCCCGCGCACGCGCACAGCTCGCCGCTCTCCTGCCGCCGAGCCCCGCGCCCGGCCCGGCCGGCGCACGGAAACCCCCGCGCCACATTAGACCCAGCAGTTTCTGCGCTAAACCCTTTCTGTCCTAGAAGGAGATAACTTCTCTACCTCCTTCGTCTCCTCAGTTTTCTTCTTTGATTTCAAAATCAGAGTTACAAAAACCTACTCAAGTACAAGTAAAAGACTTAGTAAATAGTCAAAGTAATCCCATAAATTTCATAACCTAAAGAAAACGTTATAACGTTTCCACAAAAAAAAAAGAAACCACACGAGATTCGTACTCATTGTGTCAAACAAACCTTATTTAAAATACTAAAAAAAAAAAAAAGCTAAGATAAATAGTTCCACAACCAAAACAAAACATGTAAGTAACACTAACTAAAACTACACATCCGAATACACTCCTGTTTATCGGTCACCAATCCTAAAACCCCATTTTGTTCTTACCTTGTTAGTTTACCTCTTCACAACTAACATATATCCCTCACAAACTTTAAATTGTAAATGAAAAAATCCTATACATATAGTATAACATAATATAAACTATTAAAACACAATTTATACACTATTACCCCAAATTACAGTTAAACCACAAAAATTAAAATTATTAAAATCATTACAAAAAATACAATTATTATGTTTAGTTACAAAAAAAAAAACCCAAACAAAAACCCACAAATCCACAAAGAAGTTACCTCAAAATATCAAAACTATAATTAAAAACAACGCGACTAAGACCCAACATAACAATAATACATAAAGAAAGATCCAATCACTCTGACACGAATTTAGTTCTCAACATCAATTCCCACGAGAGCGACGAAGCGGGTCTGTGGGCCAGTTGCTGAAGGGGTCCGCCTAGAGCACACAAACAGGAATGGAGCCTAAGAGCTGCACCAGGAATTGAGACCAGAGCAAGAACAGCTGCTGCCTGCCACCGCTCACTGCTCACCTTGCCCACTTACCTTGACTGCCACTATCTGGCTTTAGTTCCTAAAAATAAAGACAAAGAAAATAGCTGTAATACAGAGGCACCATTTATACTCCCCCTGCAAAGACAAAGGGTGACTGACCTTCTCGGGGGACCCCCCTCACCCGGGACGGGGCCCTCTGCCACGGATTCCATCTGGCTGCGTCTGAAAGAACGTGAGGACAAAAGTCAGAGCACTGCAGGATAACTTAACAGCTCCAGATAGCCTTCATCAATCTACAGATCCCATCTAGAGTCCAAATACACCCCACATTACAAATTTCCAGGCCCTATGCAGCAGGGCAGAGATGCCCTGAAGACCGGATAGGACCAAGGCATTCCAGGGCGGGAATCCCCCGGTTATCCCCAGCCCTGTGGATGCTACCCCGCACTATCACTTCCTGCCTAGCCCTAGCATTAGGGTCACTGCCTGCACCTCTGAGCGCTCCTGCCATGGTCCTGCATTGGAGCTGCTGCCTGCAGCTGCTCTCAGGGAAATGGGGCTGTTGCTAGGGCTGCTGTTTAGGCTTTGGGCCAGGGCTGGTACACCTGTACTCTACCTTATATCCTAACCCAGACCCCTTATTTTCACTGTGTGCTCTCTAGCCTTTGCGTTGTTCACCTCTAAAGTCTCTGTGTCTCTGCCAAGCCCACCTGCTATTTGTTCCCCTGCTCTCAGCCTCTCATTTACTGTTTCTGGCCCCTGGCATCTGTCTGTCATCCTCGAGGCCCTGCTTTGCTGTTCAAGATGCCCGTCTGCCTCTCAGTTGCTCGGGTGGTGTTCAAGGTAAGGGCTGGGGGAGGGGTGACGACCTGTCAAGAGTCCAGAACATCCCTCTGGCTGCCCTGGCTGTCTTGAGATCCTGGCAGGGGTCTTGGAGACCCTGGCATGAAGTTAAAAACATCTGTGGCTTCGATTTTAGCCTGTGGAAAAGGCTGTCAATTTTGTATGAGGAGTTACAAGCGAAAAGGATTTGAGTAGTGTAGTAGGGGAATTGACATAGGGTGAAAAAGTAGAATTTTGGGGTTTTTTAGAATGTAATTCAGGGGTACAAGATGAAGGAATCTGGGCGTGCCCTAGCCTTTTCTTCCTTCTTGTCCTCCATGTCTCGGTGTGATAATGACACTTTTCTATTGGTCTAGGATAGGGACACACTGTCCAACATAGATTTTAGGTATTGGTACAGGAACTGTAAGCATGATACACATAATTTTGAGTATATAACGTGGGAGACGCCCGGGACTCGGGGCAGACTGCCATGGCTTCTATACTAGCCGGACCTCGGCAGGTCAGAGAGAAACTATTATAGATAAGAAAAAATAAACAACCTTGAAAAAGCAACTGGACGCATTCCAGACCTCTTCTTCGGCTGCGTTCGGGCTAGGGAAGCAAAAACCCTTTACGATCTCTCTTGGGGTCACCCTGACCTATAGGAACCCCGAGAGAGAAGAAATCCACATCTACCCTACCTTATACCCTAACCTGTATCCCATAATTTCGCTGTGTGCTCTTTCTGTTCCTCAGCCTGTAACGTGACACCCTCGAGTCTCCCAGCTTAATGCTGCCCTGCCAGCCCCGGACGCTACCCCCGCCTTTTTTCTTTCGGTGTTGCGTACCTGTGAGCGCTATGGTGACATCCAAGCCTCCTGTCTGCTGTCGCTGTTATGGTCACAAAGGCGCCTGGGAGCAGCCATATGCATCTCGCCGGGAGGGGCGGGGCCGGGCGACGTGCGACACGCAACGCGGGGGCGGGGCGACGTGGGGGCGGGGCGAGACGCAACGGGGGGCGGGGCAATGTGACGACAAGAGAACGCATGGGGCGGGGCGGGGGCGGGGCGAGGGGAGGAGCCGGGGCCGGGGCCGGGGCGGTGCCGGGGGAAGGGTTCGTGTGTGGGCTGGGCCTTAGGATGAATGATAGGTGCTGCTGCGCCGGGGGAGGGAGCGACGGGAGCGTGGCTTCTCAGGAGCCTCAAAGAAAATCCTCCTGCCTGACAGCACCCGGCCCCAGCACGGTCTGGAGCCAAACCTTGGTGATGAACATTGCCTTGGAGACCGGATAGGACCACGGCAAAAAGAAACCAGCTGGGGGGGAAAAAAAAAACCCTCAGCAGGGCCGGGAGCGTGGGGGCTGCGGGAACGATAGAGCGGGAGCTGCGGGCGGTACCCGCCGGGCGGGGCCCCGGGACAGCCGCGGCACCGCGGGCTGCGGTTCCGCCCCTGCCCGCCCCCGTGTCCCTGCAGAATGCGGAGCTCGCTCTCTTCGGCTGCCCTGGTCCTGCCGTGCCAGCGGCAGCTGTGCCAGGAACGGGGAAAACCCCGTTGGCTCGGGCAGCTGTCTAGTCTGCCTCCGAAAGTGCGCCCCCTTCGCTAAGACCCTGTCGAGCCACACGAGCGGCTGAGGGTAGTGGGCTTGTTCTACTGAGAGCTCTTTAGGGCTCTGCAGCTTCCTCCCGAGGCCAGCTCTGATCTCTGCTCTCTGCGAGCAGTGACAGGACCCAGGGAACGGCTGGAGCTCTGTCAAGGGAGGGTTAGGCTGAGTATCAGGAAAAGTTATTCCCCCAGAGGGTGCTGGACACTGCCCAGGCTCCTCAGGACAATGGCTCCGAGGCTGCCAGGGCTCCAGGAACATTTGGACAGCGATGTCAGGGATGCATTGGGTGGGATTGTTGGAGAGTCTGTGTAGGGACAGGGGACGGACCCGATGATCCTTGTGGGTCCCTTCCAGCTCGGTTCCACGGTTCTATTCCGTGACTGCTGCCGGGAAGACGCCGGCTTCAGACGTCTCCCCCCCGACCCGAGGGCTGTGAGTATCGCAGCCCTTTGCCCAGCGAGGCGGCTCAGTGATGGCTCAGTCCGCACGGCTGTTCCTGAGCCGGTCCCTTGGGTTCTGCTCCTCCTAATAATTCCGCAGCGGGACCTGGGCCTGGCTGCGCTTAGCACACGGCTCGGTTTGTTTAAACCGCAGCTCCGTCCCACCTCGGCCCAGCGCCCGCCCCCCGGCACCTCCCCTCCGGGGCGGGCGGCGCAGTGCGGAAGGACGCGGGGCCGGGAGGAAGCGGATCCCGCCGGCTCCGCGGCGCCGGGCGGGGCGGGCGCACGGTGAGCGCGGCGGTACCGCGGGGCCGGCCCGGGGCTCGGGGGGCCCGTGCGGGCTCGGGCGGCAGGCGGGATGGGGCGGGCGCTGCCAGGCCGTCCCGGTGCGCCGTGCGGGAATGCGGCGGCCCGGCCCTGGGAGCCCCGCGGCTCGGCCGTGCCCTGAGCCTTCCCGGGCGCGACGGGGCCGGGGAGAGGCCGGAGCGGGACCGAGAGGCCGTGCGTGTCCGCTCCGGAGGTCGGGGAGCTGCCGGGAAGGGAGGGCGGAAAGCCCCGCTCTTGGCGCTCCGGAGCAATCCTCCTTCTTGCGTTTTCCCGAGCTTTAGCACGGAAAACTGGGCTGCTCTCGCATTTGTTTATGGTTTGCTGCAGTGTGAGAGTTCTGTGGGGTTTTTTTAAGATCTCACTCGTGTGTAGCTGGCGGGCAGCGTCACCGGTACGACACTGCGATGTTTCAGCCGCCGCAGGGCAGGGTTTAAGTCCAAATCAAACCCTGCCTTCGTTAAAAAAGGGGGAAAAAAAGCTGAAAATAGATTGACGTTTTTGTACGACCCTTTAAAATGTCTTGACGGCTTCAGTGTTTAAAATATACTGTCTTTTTGTACAAGGGCAGAATTAGTAAAATAGATCTAAAAATGAAGGCTCCCCCTCTGCTTTTGGCACTAGTTTGCCATTAAGGTGGTTGCTACTCTTCCATATTGCTGGTAGCTGAAAAACCTTTTTTTTTTATTTATTTCCCTAAGAAGAAATCCTGTTTATTAAGTTTTGTGATAGAAATTGCTTTAAACTAAAATGGAGTAGGATTGTATTTAGGTATGTTCCCTGAGAAGGTGGAGAGGCCCTGGGCCAGGGTGCCCAGAGAAGCTGTGGCTGCCCCATCCCTAGAAGTGTCCAAGGCCAGGTTGGGCAGGGCTTGGAGCAGCCTGGGATGGTGGAATGCATCCCTATGCATGGCAGGGGGTGGCACTGGATGAACTTTAAGGTGCCTTCTAACACAAACCAGTGTGGGATTCTTTAAAATTCTAGTGTCTCAAAGAAGCTTTTAAATAAATCCAGATTTTGAAAGGTGTTTCTCTGGGTAGTTCTGGTTTTGAAACACTCTTATGCCATATTTAGGTAATCCCTGTATTTTTTTTGGACATAGATAAACTAAGTCTCTTATGCGGTAGAATGAGGGAGCAGGGGATTTTGTTGTTTGTTTTTGTTGAACACGTTAAATCCCTAGGAAAGGCCGTGGGTCAAACCAGCTTTGCAGCAGGTGTCTGGAAACACAGGGAGGTTTCATTAACATCATCTTGTGTTGGCTAGGGCTGCGTGTTTGAGGCAAAATGGCTTTCAGTAAAGGATACCGTGTCTATCACAAGTTGGATCCACTTCCCTTCAGCGTGATCGTGGAAGCCAGGAACAGAGAAGAATGTCTCATGTTTGAGTCCGGAGCTGTGGCTGTCCTCTGTAAGTCGATCTGTTTTGATAACTACTGTGTTGGAAAGGTGGCAGACTGCACATTGTGTGAGCCATTTTATTTGTGGAATGTAAAGAAGCAACTGTTCTGGTTTTCTGTTTGCTAATTCAGAGGCTTCTGATTTAAATGAGAAAAGAGACATTTTCTTATCTTCATCTGTTGAGAGAGAATTTTGCACATTTCACTACATTTCTTTATACATCTATATTTTCATGTCCACTAAATTTTCTTATAATTGCCTCCCATATCACTTATTTCTTGGGTTCTGAAAAACGCTATTTTGAACATGCGATAACTCATTAACAAGCTAATTCTGATGTTGCATTTCACAGCAATAAATTCTATATTCTTAAATGTTATATCATAATTTGGTTTTATCTCATTTTGTGTGATTTTTAGCTTTATTTCATCCCTGTATTTTTAACCTCCCTCAAGACTTGGTATTGCTTTGTCTTGTAATAAAATGAGTAATATTTGAAGCAAAATGCCTTGCATTGCAAAGTTATTTTTGTGTTTTAAGTGAAAAATGCATGAGATAGTTCCCTAAATTTTTGCACCCTCCCTCCTTGTTTTTTTTTTTTTGCTGGAGAACACTAAAATGAGAAATGCAGAAGAGAACCATAAGGCCTATACATAGACTTTTAAATTATGTAAAATTATAAAATATGTTTGTGTTCTTTAGGAAGTCAAAGCACCTGGTTGCACAGTGTTTCAGAGCTCGATTTTGGCTCCTCTATAGAAAACTTGCATTCCATGGAAGTAGTTTTCTCCTTAGCCAGCACCTGTTAGAGGCCAGGCAATGACTGACATGGTTGCTGCAGCTGTATGATTGTCCAGGTGAACAGTGGATGCTTTTCTCCTATTTTTAAAATTCTGCTTTTTTTTCTGGTATGGTTTCTTCTTACTATGTATTTAAGTCATCTCCCTGACTTTGGTAGCAGTATCCATAAGGCACTGTAGTGTGGATTGGGAATAAGTGTCCATTCATAAGGGTAGCAAGCAGGTTTAGTGCAAGACATAAAATGTTTTGAACATTTGTGGAACAGGTTGTTCTAGCCTGTATTTAGTAATTATTATGCTTGAGCTAATAAGGGCTAACAGATGAAATCTTTTTTATTCCTGAAGGTTATGCTCAAAAAGGGCAGTAAGTCACTTCTCGTGCCGGGATACGCTGCAGGCACCTGGATAAATGTCCTTTCCTAAAAATCAAAACTCATGTCAAAGTTCTTGCCCACTTCCCGACCTTGTTGTTACCAAGCAGAGGAAGCCAGGCATGAAGAAGTTTGGAAGCCTCTCTCCTCTTGCATTCTGTACTTAGTGATAGCTCCTTATTAATCTGCAAAGTGCTGTCCTTGGAATTCTAATTGGTAGGTTATGTCATAGCAAATGTTTGTACTCAGCTGGAAGTAGTTACTGAGTATTGTTTTCAGTAAACTTAACCAGGGAACTGGTTACTCTTTTTCTGTCTGGTACACGGGCATAGTTTTCCGCTGAATATTGAGCAGTGGCATTTTTCCTTAATTCCCTCTGTTTTATTTCTGTATAATTCCCTAAATTCTTTAGGTACTGATACTTTTCTTAATGGTTGGAAGATCACAATCTTAAACTGACAGCAGAAAAAGCCCAGGAGTCCCCTAGCTCAGGTTTCTTTCTTCTCTTTTTCTGCTTGCTATTCCCATCTGGTATCTGATCTTTTTAATGCATGTTTAAAGGAATACAATTATTAGTACTTTGGGAAGATTTGTGAAGTGTTACTTCTGTCTCGCTGGTGATGTCTCAGAATCCAGCCAGAAGATTCCAGTCTGTAGCTGTACAAATTTACAGATATTTGTACAAATAATAGACAAAGTTAATGCAATACTGCTGTCCCTTGGGGAAGATTTCCCATGTTTGCAAAATCTCTGTGAATAGATAGATAAATGGTCAGATCAAGTATGTATAAATTTAAATCCAGAACAGCATCGCTTTAAAATGTCAAAAACTTCTGGGTGTTGGTGATGGTGCTACCTCTTCTTAGACTACAAAAATTGACAATACTAACCTCAAAACTGTTAGACATTTTTCCAAATATTTTAATAAATACTGGAGATGAAGTAACATGTTTGCCCTTATACCTGATCATAGTTCTTACCTGTATGCAGAGTGGATAATATATGCACAGCCTAGTGAAATACATTTTAGCATTAAAACTAATACATGTGGTTCAGTTCTGAGAGCCTTAGTGAACTGCACCCCTTGGAATATCCATGTACAGAAATTTGGCTTTGAGATGGGCTAAGAGAACGGGATGGAGGCTTACTGATGGCTTCAGTGTCATCTTAAAGGAAGCACATCTGTCATTTTGCTGAGGGAAGGATAACTGCGTTAGCCTTCCTCCCCTGTGCCCTCGGTGAGGCACTGCAAGATGATTCAGAGGATTTAGTTCAGCCTCGGCAGGAAATGCTGCACAGCTCAGATGCTGGGTGATTTTCAGTGTGTGTGCCATGTGCTGCTCCAGTCAGCCAGGTCGGATGGAAGCAAGGAAGAGGGTCGAAGGGACAGTTCGACACCACCAGAGGTGGTGGTTGTGCAACCACTCAGTCTGAACGTGGGAGCTGCCCAGGCCATACTTCTCCTGGAGGTGCTCTGTGTGAATTAACTGATGTTGCTGTGACTGAAACAGCTGAGCAATACTTGGCTTTCCTTTGTGCATTTAACACCTCTTTGGTCCTGGTACTGGGTTAGCCCGAGACACTGGAGTGTGTGGGATCCTTCTCAAAGCCCGATGAGAGCACCTGGGTTTAAATGTCAGCAGCTTCACTGCTGATTTGTTTGGAATTTAGTGGGAGGGTGTCACAGATCTATTTTTCTTACTTCCCATGTGAAATGGGCAGTATATTTATTCTTTGAAATAGGGCTCTCTGAGATGTCTTAGCTGGAAAGGTTTCCCTGGCTGGGCAGGAGTGTGTTCTCTCTCTCTCCTGCTGGTGAGTCATCCCAAATGAGTGGTAAGCTGTCTTTACTCCTGTCTCCTGCCATGGAGAACGTTCTGTCTGGGAGAACAGAGCCATGAGCGCCCCGAGCAGAAGCGTCGTGTGCATCCTTGGACTTGAGTGTCACAGTAAAGCTGAGGAGAGAGTAGGTGTGAGCAGGAGGAGGCACGGTGCCCACCTGGGCTCTCTGGAGCTGAAGTGAGAGCTGTAGTAACCCATGTGCAGCAGGCACCCTGGCAGCTGTTCATTGTGGTTAGCAGTGCTGCTCAGACCACTTCTTAGTAAGAAAATTCTTCCATGCAGTTAAACCAAGGTGGTCTCAGCAGGCCTTGAAAAGCAATCTGGCAGGGTTTTCTCATCCCCAGCGTCCTGAGCTGAACCATTACTAGGAGTGTGTCAAAAAGAGGTATCAAAAGTAATAAAATAGTTCTTTGGTTGGTTTAATTTAATAGATGGAAGTGGTGACTCTATTCTGATTTTAATGTCACCTCTGTGGTAATATTCAGGTGTTAGCTTTAATTTAAATACCAAAAATCTAACTGTCCTAATTTGACAAAACCCTTGAAAACCTTAGTCTTAAAAGATAAAAACCAAATTGTGTTAATAAATTTTTCACCTGTTTTTTTCAGATTTTTCAGATTCTAAACCTTTTAAAATGACAGTTGTGTGGACTTTGTCTAATCTAATGTCTAATCTAATGTAAGTCAGAAGTCTTGGGTCTGAAGGAAATGCACATAATTTCAGGACTGTGGTTTTGTTCCCAGCTCAGAGTTCCATAGTCTACCTGGAAACTGTAGCCACTAACTTGTCTCATGGCCCCCTATGAGCGCACCAAGAAGAGAACCCAACCATAGAAAGCTTACATGGTGGCTTTCAATGTGATCTGAACCTTTTAATTGTTAAAACTGGGAAACTGATTTCTGGGTCTGGAATGAAGAGGAGTGCATTTTGAACCAGATTATCCTGAAAACAGGATTGTTGATGGGGTTCCATTTCAATAACACTGGGGCAGCCGACTTACTCCCTTCAAAATAATTGTTCACCTTTCTTGTGAGAGTCCGTGATTGATAAGGTGTGCTTGTTGCAGCTGGCATTTTAAAATGCTGTGGCCTGTTAATCCTCAATAAATAGTGACTTGAAATTTTGTTTTTTTTCTCTTGACACTGCAAATGGGGCTTTCTGGCTTTCTCCAGAGTTACATTATAAAGTGATTTGAAGATCGCTTTGTAAGTGTTGTGATTTTGTGGAGTTTTTTGTTAGTTTGGTTTGGGTTTCTTGATACTGCCTAATAGTGATCATGAAAGGATTATTATTATTATTATTATTATTAATAATAATATTTCAATTTTTGAAGGGCTGAAGATAGGGGTAAGTAGGACTGGTGCCTTGGGCTTCTAGAGAGCAGACTTTGGCCTGGGTAAGAGTCCCTTGGGAAGAGAATGGAAAGGGGTGTGGTGAAGCTGTGTCTTCCTGATTTCATCTTGGTTTTCAGAAGCTTCAAGTGCTTTTCCTTGATGTTGTAAGACTCCTGACCATAGGACGTTCCTGACTGGGCACTGCCTCAAAAGCAGAAGCCTGGGGTCGGTGAGCATGGACCAGGGCAGGATGGAGGAAATGATGCCATATTTGACATTTTCCCATGTGACAACAAATCGAGGTGGGAAAAGTGCAGGCAGTGTGAGAGTGAAAAGCTTAGATGGTCACTGTGGAAAAGCTTTGAGTTCACACTGAATTAGGTCCAATGTAAATGAAAAACATAGCATGAAATGCTTTTGGTTGGTTCTTGGGCACTTTAAGAGAATAATAATTGACTAGCCACAGTAAGATGCTCTATTTTTATTTGGTTAGTTGGTTGGTTTTGCAACCCTTTGCTGCCTTATTAGCCTTTGTTGGCCTTTTTTGTTGGTCTGAATTTGCAAAACCCATGTTACTTAATTTACTTCGGGCATTTATTTATTAAGGCTTAACAAGGATATCCAGCATTCTCTGCAATGGAAAAAGAGGATAAATCCATAAAAGACAGAAAAGGCATTGTTCTGACATGTCATTAAATTCCAGCAGGCACCTTTAAGAAAAATCCTGCAAGAAGTTTAAAACAAAATTTGATCTTTCCATAATAATTTCAAATGTGGAGGAAGAACACGGCAGCTTTCTGGTTATGGAAAACTGAGTTTAGAAGAGTACATTGGTATCATTAAACCTTTTCTCAAAAACAGATTGAAGGAACCAGGGTCTGAAGTCTAGAAGTTTGTTCCAGCCTAGTGGTTTTCTGGTTAAGAAAAACACGGTTTGGTGATGCTGACAAAATGTTTTTAGATTAGCTTCATGTTCTTAACACTCACTCTGGGTGAGGACTTTAGAAATACATCCTCATGCTGCTATAAAACTATTTTTATTGCATCTATTACAGGAATATTAGTGCAATAAGGTAAAGAAACTTTTAAAAAATCCACTGAATAAAACATCGAATGGGGTTGGATTTCAAGCTGTGGTTAAATAATTGTTTAATCTATTGTAAATTGTCTGATCCACTTTAATAAAACAGCTGGCAGATATTTGAACAAGCAGTAGGCTTGTGCACAGGCAGGGCTATACTGATCTTAGGGGATACTTGTTAGAAAGAGCAATTCTAAGTAAAATAGAAGGTTTTTTAAAATTCTAAATAAAATAGAGATTTTATTCTAAATGGCATTGCTAATGTGAGAGAGAGCAAAACAGAATTCCAGGGCAAATGGGCATTTTGATTTACTCTTCTTCATGTCATGCCCTGAGGTTTTTAGTGTCAAAGCAAAATGGTGCTGATTTTTGGTAACCATGGAATCTTGATCCCTGTAGATCAAGTGACAAAGCTGGAATTGTTGTTGTTGACCAAGACTGGTGCAGTCTTGGTCATGAGCTAAAGCTCAGGATGGGTGGGATCCTGCTGCTTTGCAGCCAGGCTGGTGGGCCTGGCTGTTATAGTGCTGATGAAAGGGCTAAAATATACTCTTAACTCCCAGGAGAGCAATGGCAGATTTACTTCAATTTCTTCTAAAATATGACAGGGTTGTTTTGTGGGTTTTTTTTCAAAACTGTCTCTGAAAATTGTGTCTTCCTAATTCATCTAAGACATGGGTTTTAAATACCAGTTTTTGTGGACCTGCAAGAG
Organism: Vidua chalybeata; assembly: GCF_026979565.1. Classification (NCBI taxonomy): domain Eukaryota; kingdom Metazoa; phylum Chordata; class Aves; order Passeriformes; family Viduidae; genus Vidua; species Vidua chalybeata. Next base: position 116,580,395 of record NC_071531.1, on the reverse strand, counting down.
TTTTGATCTGCTTGGAATATATCTAAGATAGTTAAAATGGACTTGTGATAGTCTTGCTCAGAGATAATACTGCCACATGATGGTTTTATTCTTGGAGAAAAGGGGTAATTTTTTTTTCCATGAAAAAAGCAACATTAAGCACTAATTTTAATTACAGGAGAGCATTCTCAGGCATCTTATTTGTCTGTGCTGTACATGCTTTTTATAATAAGAGATGATTTTGTTAAAAATGCCAGTGTTCTCCTTCAATATCACTTGGAGTTTTGCTTTTTTATTGCTTAAAAACACAGCATGATCATACTTTGTCACAGAATCAAGCCATCATTTTCCATTATAAAGTGCCATATGCTCATACATTTTGATTTCTTTCCAGAAGCATCATGTAAGTGGCTGCTTTTGTAATCCCTCAGGTTTTCAGTTTGGAGTGGCTTGTTCTCGCTGCCATAGTATTGGGGCTTTTACATCAGCAAATCTTTCATTTTCTCTCCACAGCTTCTGCAGAAAAAGACACAATCAAGAATACGTACTCCAAAGTCATGGATGCGTATGGGCTCTTGGGTGTGTTAAGATTAAACCTCGGTGAGTCAAATATGTAAAACTTGAATTTTTCATTTGGGGCAGAATACTGTGCTGCTCCTGTAAGACTGGATCTTTGCAACAGGAACAGGGCTTATTTTTTTCTATTTGTTTGCTTGGTTTGATTTTTTTTCTTTGCAGAATAGCTTACAAATTTGGACCACTCCCAGAAATGAGGGAGTGGACAAAAATAACTTCTGTTTTTGCAATCCCTGTCCTTTGCAGAGTAGTTTCTCCTTTTCTTCTGTAGAGCTTGGGGATGTGTTCTCGGCGTTGGTTCTCTTTTTACATTTTTCAGGCAAACTGGGGTGGGCTTGTGTGCCTTCAGCACTTGAATGAATCAACATCTGCTGTGCTAAGATCCATTCTCTTTCCTGTGCCCTTTCTTGTTTTGCAGGAGATACGCTGTTACATTATCTGGTTCTGGTAACAGGATGCATGTCTGTGGGAAAGATTCAGGACTCTGAAGTTTTCCGAGTTACTTCCACCGAGTTTGTGTCACTGCGGGTTGACCCAACAGACGAGGATCGCATTTCAGAAGTGCGCAAAGTGTTGAACTCCGGAAACTTTTATTTTGCCTGGTCTGCCACTGGTGTCAGCTTAGACCTGAGTCTCAGTGCTCACCGCAGCATGCAGGAGCACACCACTGACAACAGGTTCTTCTGGTGAGTTCAGAATGGGTTCAGTAGGCGTTACATAATGAATTCTACAAACTAATGCCTGGCAAGTTTTCATCCTTGTCTTTCCCAGCTCTTAAGTGTGCACCTTTCTCCCAGAAATCTTGAGATGGGACAGCATTACTCGAACATTTTCTAAGGGCAGAAGTATATTACTTATGACAGGATGGTTTTGTGACCACTTGGAAGTTTCTTAATTGGAAGGCACAGATTTTTCACTGCTTATGTTGTATTTTCATCTGAACATCTCCTGATGTGATGTTGTGCTGTTGTGTTTCCGTTTTGGTGCCTCTTAATTCTTCATCAATTGTGTCATTTTTTAAATGGGTGTGGTTATGAAACGTCAAAGAAAAAAATTACTATTTTTTAGAATGTTCTGGATTCTAAAATGGTGTGGTGTTTATACATAGATTCCAAGGGGGTTTCCAACATAGGAAAGCACTTCAAAAGTTCTGTTACTCAAAAAATTGTGGCATTGCAGGTTTTGTTGAGACAGCAGGTAGGCTCTGCTACAAAGTGCACTTTGCTTGGCTGCTGCACTCACTCCTTTTACTGGATATTTTTGAATAAAGTATTGTTTTCACACAAAATTTTTGGTGAGAGGAATACTGCTCTTTCTGCCGATCAGCAGCTTAATGCACACCGACACGTCAGAAATTCTGTTCCCTTCAGCCTTTTTTAAAAATGCTCTGTGTGTCCAGGAGTCTTGGAAAGGTGCTGAAGACTTGGCTTTACACTATTAGAACTGGTGAAAAGCTACATCTGTCCCTCTCTTCTGGCCAAAATGCACCAAACCAGCTCTACCATATGAGCCAATGTTTCCCTGGTCTTAGGTGCTATTTCGATCAGGTAGAGGAATCTGATCAGAGTGAAATGTAAGAAAAAATTACTAAGGTAGGAAATAAGCTCAGGTCTTCAGAAACATATTTTCCTTGATGTAGGCTTACAGGGGTGGTAGAAACCTTGCTGTTTGTCTGTGCTCTGGAAAAAGACTTGGCTCTCCATTGATCAGTCAGTACATCAAGGCTTGAGAAATGATGCCTGTTGACCTGTCCAAATAAGCTGGGCTGATTCTGACCACTGTTGTAAAATTTTGGCAGCTACCCGGTTCTATGGTTTTTTTAGTAAGGACCAGTCCTCCCAGGAGGTAGGTGGAATGTCCAGTTTCCAAGATCTAGAAATGTAACCACTAAAAGTCAAGAACAAGAAGTATTCTGCAGATGCACTTGAGTGAGCTTCCTGAAGATTTTTCTGTGCCGAACATCTAGGCTCAGAGTGCCCAGGGAAAGAATATTGTTTGCTTTCAGTGTCCTATTTTAATGCGCCTGTATGCTTAGGTTTAGGATGAAAAGGCTAAAATTAAAGAGCTTCCACTGTTACAATGAACATGCTGTTTGTAATTCCAGTAGAATTTTCTGGGCAGAGCCACAACCAGACATCTTCCTGGAGTTAGCTTTTCTTTGCTATGCAGAAAACGTTGCTCCCTTTTTATAGAAGTGAATGTTGCTGAAGAAGACCAAAAGCCTCACTAGAGTGAGGCAAACAAAAAATTTCACAAAACCCAAACTTTAGTCTTATTTAATACAGCATTGATTAGTGCTGGGAAATGCACGGGTACATTCAAACTGTGGATCTTCTTTTCATGTGAACAGTAACTGCTACTGGAGAATTACGTATGCAGTATATAAAGTACCAGCACTCAGCCCTGAAATTGGTGTTTAAAGATATTTGAGAACCAGCTGGCTTGGAATGTATTCCTGGAAGCCTGTCTAGGGTTAGGGTTAGGTGACATATAATGAGAGTATTCAATGTATATTGATAAGAATTTCTATTCTAGCTTTATTTTGTGGTGGTGTGAGATTGAATGGTGCTTTACACATACAAAAAAAGTAATTCTGTCATTGGAATTCTGTCATGCTTTCCTAGAGTCTGTAATCTCTGGCTTGTGAAAACAAGGCTGAGCAGAGAAGTATAAACGAGCTTGGAGTGTTGGTTTTTTTGGTGGGTGACAAGCAAGGGCTATAAGGGTTATTATTTTAAGGCCGTGGAAATTCATCGCTTCATTCCATCTTCTTACTGTGCTATTTCAGGAAGATTTAAATGAGAGTTATATCACAAAACTATAGCATGCTTATTTTCCTGGTCTTATTTGTGTTAGTAGGTGTAAACTGTAAGGAGTTAGTAGTTGGCTTAAGAGTTCGAGCTGAATTGCAATTCCTTCTGGTTATTTGATGGTTGTTTTCTCCCTGATAGGAACCAGTCACTGCATTTACATCTGAAGCACTACGGTGTGAACTGTGACGACTGGCTGTTACGCCTCATGTGTGGAGGAGTGGAGATCAGGACAATTTATGCAGCTCACAAGCAGGCGAAGGCTTGTCTCATTTCACGACTAAGCTGTGAACGGGCTGGCACCCGGTTTAATGTCCGGGGAACAAATGATGACGGTCACGTTGCCAATTTTGTTGAAACAGAGCAGGTATGTTATGCTCCAGTGCCCATACCTTGGCTGGCAAACCAATGTAAGTCCCCATGTGATGAGATTTTTGTTCTAAACCAACGAATCACAAGTCAAGTCTGCCACCAGCAGATATTGGAATAGTTTCTTTGATGCTAAATTAGGAAGCTAAGTAGGTTATGTAATTTGATGATCTTGGTTTTTAGTGTGGCTTATGGTCGGGGCATGCCTGGGTCTGAGTTGCAGTAGCTTAAGAAGGTGCTGAACTCCTGTGGGTGGCTTCCCCTGAGCCCCTTGAGCTGCATGGCAGCACGTGCCACTTATGGCCTGAGCTAATCTAAAGTAAAAGAAACAGGCAGAAGGGATTTTTGGCAAATGCCAAAAACATCGGTACCTTGTGGCTCAGGAAAGATAAAAGCGTTCCACTTAGCACAGCTCCTCTGAAAGGCAGCTTGTAAAGCCACTGTCATTCTGCTGCCTTGGGTTTTCACAGCTCTGCCCTCACTACACAGAAATGTGAGAACCTGCTAAATCCTTATTTGCTGGCTTTCCTTGGCTCACTTTCCACGTTAGCCTATTCCCGAGGGGTTGTTCCTGCAGCTGTGTTCGTGCTCCTAGGTTTCCTTGGCTGACTCACTGACTCCTTCCAGAACGCGGGTGACTGAAGGAAGACTTCATGCAGGAGGGACTCTGCTTGTACACCTCCAGTTTCAGGAGTTTAGTCAGAACACTCTTGTTACACTTTCTCTACCCAAGTTTCCTAGTGTGTCAGCATCACTGAATGGCTGTGGTGTGTTATTCCACTTTAGTTTTCCTTTCCTGGATACTTCATGGGCCATGATATGTTTGTTTCTGATGCAGAAAATCTGTGCAAGTGTTCTGAGTAGGCTGCATGGTGATTTTCTGTGCACTGGTGTTCATTTCAACTGTTCCTGCAGGAAAGTCTTATCAAGTTGTTTAAAACATCTTACTCCTAGTGCAGAAGTTACTCAAGCCCAAATAGTAAAAGCTGTATTTCCTTACACATCTGTGAATTGTGATTCTGCAAGGGAGCATGAGAGTGACAGAACTTTTTGTGGGACTTTGTGGGTTCAGAGTCTCAGAAACAATATTTTAGCTTGTAGTGTGGAATATGTAATATGTAAATATATTTTATTTGCTCCATGTTTAGTTAAGGCTAAGAATTCTAAAATCTTACACTGTGGTAATTATTAATACTATGCTTTACTTTCCTTAACAGGTGATATATTTGGATGACTCTGTGTCATCTTTCATACAGATTCGAGGATCTGTTCCCTTATTTTGGGAACAGCCAGGACTGCAGGTAAGCAGGAGATAAATTTAATTATACAGATAATTCTTATTCATACTAGCCTTTGGGCTCTTCTTCACAGTTGCCTGTGAGGATGAGGCTTTGGGAGCATGTTGGTGCAATTGTGACTCACCAAACCTGCTTCTCTCAAATCTAAAAGTTGCTTTGCGCACCACTTGAACGTCAATTCCTTTTTCCATGTCTCCTCTTTGAAGTTCTTTTTCCTCTTTTAAATGGCTCATCTGAGGGCATCCAAAGAGGCTGTTTTCTTCTTTTCTTCTGAATTGTTCTTGAGGAGAAGTCTTTTCAAGAAGTCAATAAGGATCAAGAGTTACTGTAATAGAATTTCATCACAATTTTCTTGAAAGAGGGACTGATTCAGCTCCTACTACTGTGACACATTTTTTACAGGAAAGGTTAAAAAAAGTTTGTGCCTTACAGGGACTCTAGGTTCTTTAGACATACCAGCATTTTGCAGTAGAACTGCTGAAACATTCACGTGTGTTTGACTCAAAACAAGACAATTTAATGTACTCTTGGTGTTGTAGGTGGGATCCCATCGTGTCAGGATGTCACGGGGTTTCGAGGCGAATGCACCAGCTTTCGACAGGTAAAAAACATATAAAGTTTTTGCTAATGCACTAAAAACCTCTGGTAAGGTCTGCTGCATCACAGAGATGGGATATGTTATTCCAAATGGGAGGTTTTGTAAAAATGTGGAATTCAGCAAAGCTGGGAACTTCCTGGGGATTACTTATGCCTTTCAATGCTTTGTTGGAAAGTGTGAATAAAATTGATATTGAATACTTCGCAACTTCTCAGTGTTGCAGGTGTTGGCTGTTAATTTTTTGTGTGCCAGAAAATGACTGTGGAATTTTTCTTCTGTTAACAGGCATTTCCAAACTCTTAAAAATTTATATGGCAAGCAAATTATTGTAAATTTACTTGGGGCAAAAGAAGGGGAGCACATGCTCAGCAAAGCCTTCCAGGTGAGTATGACAGCTCTTTCACTGTGCATATTCTTGGAATTTGATTGTTTGCCATGAAGCTTTTACATAGCCTTTGGAAACCAAACCCCCAGGTATGCTGTGCTCTGGGAGCTAAAATTGGATTTTATCCTAACAGCACTGCTTAAGATGCATGGTGTGAAATGAATTGTTAAAAGCTCTCTACATAATTCCTGTTTGTTTCTGTTCAGATTGGTTACTGTACTGGAAAATTATAACAGCAATGTGACAATGTTGAGGGATTTTAATTTTTATTTTCATATTTCATGCTTACTAGTGCCTTATTGAAACCATAAGTCTTTTTTACACTATAAAATTGATAGATAAATACATTATACTTTATGATATTTAATGCTGTGATGTTTCTTTTAAAGATATTTCTTTTGAAATTAATAGATATATCCCTTAATGTTTCTTTTTAAAAATACAATTTATCAATTTAAATATGGAGCTTCCTCATGATTAGCAGGAAATGTTTGTTCAGAAGATGATAACTGTAAGTGGCTGCTCTCATTAATTCCCACTGACTAGTTTAAAAGAAAACCTCATGTTGCAGTTCATAAATGCTGACCATTTGAGGAGTTCTGTCTGAAGCCAGAGAACATGTCAGTAGCCATCTGTTGTTTCCCTCTCCCTTTTCCCTCTGTATTGTAGTGATTGAATAGCTTGGGGCATTCACTGGGACATTTGCTGTATCCGGCTCGTGGTGGGAGACGGGAGCGTTCCCCGATGTGCATCAATACCCAGGGCTTTTCCAATAGACATTGTGTGGGCACTTAAGGATTTTTCAGGGAGTATTAGGGAAAGTTTTGCTCGAGCCACTCTCCACAGCAACCTAAATAATTTGGGTGGGTTTTTTGCCAGCAGTAGTTGGTGAAGTGTTTACTCAATCCCCTTTGCTGACCGGCATGTCAGTGGCTGTTGGTAGAAAGGTATTTCACTGAAACAACCTTTTCCAAGTGAAAACATTTGAATGGCAGAAGAGGCCATGGGTTGCCTTGGTGACCCCTAGGGTAGTAAGGGAAAAACCTGACTTTGTGACAAGGAAAACAAAAATACATGTGAAATATTAATCAGTTCTGAGTGATTTGTTTCAAGTGTAATAAAAGTTGTTTCATTTTACCTAAAAGAAAGCTAATAAAACAACTTTTAAAATATTTGTAATCTCCTGTTTAGCTCCTACTTCTGTATGTTCAGGTACTGGTATATTTATACTTTTTTTTTCTGTTTATGATACCAGAGCCATTTGAAAGCATCTGAACATTCAGCTGATATCAAAATGGTGAACTTCGACTATCATCAGATGGTTAAAGGTGGAAAGGCAGAAAAACTACACAGTGTGCTTAAACCTCAAGTCCAGAAATTCTTAGAGTGTGGATTTTTTTATTTTGATGGAAAGGAAGTGAAAAGGTTTGTGCGTATAACTTTCCTCAGATTAAATTGTGGTGCTGTGATGTGTTTCACCCCTCAGCAAGAAGATAAGAGAAAGGATGTTGCCTCTGTTATTGTGGTTTTAGTATATCCTGGAAAATCCTTAACAGCTGAAATATGAGTCACCTACTTTACTCTAGTAAAATCTTCTCTCATTCTGTGTATGTTCTAAAAATCTCTAAAGAAGATCTCTGTGAGACATTGAAGGGGCAAGAATTAATTTCAAGCCTTTGACCTCAGGATTTTGTGAAAATGGTCGATAGTCCTTTTTCTAGTGGGCAGCCACATGGAATTAATGTCTGTTTTCCCATCCTCCTGTGTAACAGGCTGCGTGTTTCCGTCAGTGATGGAACATAACCATTTTCTGTGTGTTGTAAATGTTCGTGTTTAGGACAGTGTTTTTGTCTGTGCCTGGATCCCCCATTTGAGAAAGTCCATTCTCTCAAAGCAGAATTGAGATGCATGTTTCCTGTTCTGCTCTGTACTTACTCCTGATTCCTGGAGCAAAGGCTATGCTTATCTCAGCAGAAAAAGAGAAGCAGAGATAGAAGCAGGCAACATTCCTTCTCCCTTCCACAACCTTACTCCTTTTAACTGATGCAGAGCAAAGTGCTGAGTGCGGTTCTCCCTGAGAAAGAGCTGCTGAATGATGAGGGGATGAGCTCCAAAAAGCTTTAAAAGTGGCATATTTTTTTTTTTTGTTGAAGGATTCAAATAATGCCATCATAAATCAAAATTCAACAGACTGAAAACAAAAAAAGTTGTGGCATGTGACAGCTCAAAGACTGGTGTTAATAAAAGGTAGTTATAATGCTTGTGAGTTCATGGACCATCTCCTTTGGGAAATATCAGGCTTTTTGCTTTGTATTTCAAATCAAATGCAGAGATAGTAATGCCAAAAGGAAAAAAAAAAATCTCGAAGAAAGTTTTTCAGAACTTGCTGCAGTTTGTGGTTAGGTCTCAAAGTAAAGGTGCTGAAACCATACTGACTTTGGTGGACAAAGTGTGTAGTGGGAATGACAAAAGGAATGGATAAGTATGTGTCCTTGGGAGAGCTATTAGAATTTTGTACTCCTAGCTGAGCAAGCAGCACATGGATGTGGCTTAATATGATCCTTTTGAGAGCTTTCTAGCAGGAGTTACTGGGCTTTTCCCAAAGGAAGCGGGGCAGTTCTGAGTGCTTGTGGGCCTCAAACATCTCTTGAGCTAAAGGGGAAAGGCTTGTTTTCATTTTTATGAGCAAGTAGTGAGGCATAGGAATTGGCTTTAGTTATATCATAAATAGTTACTTTTTGTTAAATAAAATTCAAGAACTGTCTCAGTACTTTTTTTTTTTTTTTTCATTTTTGTTGTAACTACGAGTTATTTCTCTCTGAGGTTTTTTGGAAGTGTGTTAGTTGAATTGTTTGAAAAAAACCCTCAATCTTGCATGGCACTTAACCAAGCAAGCAAGGAGGGCTGGGAGAAACCGAAGCAGAAGGATTAATGTTATTTGCAGAAAATGCCTGGGCTGTGCTCAGTGAGCATGTGGAGCAAGCTCACCCTCTGTTGCTGACACGTTTATAAATGTCCTTGTGGGGCAGGAACGTGGCACTGACAATGCCCTGATTTACTGCTCTGGTTCAGATCTCCCTGTCCCTGCCTCTGTGGAGGAGATGTGTGTTAAGTGAGTTGTTTCAGCTGTTTTCCCTCTCCTGTTGTCCTTGGCACAGATCCCAGAGCGGCACTGTCAGGACCAACTGCTTGGACTGTCTGGACAGAACAAACAGTGTGCAGGCCTTCTTTGGCTTGGAGGTAGGAAACCCATGTCCAGCTGCTGCTTCTGGGGCACTTGGGCTGTAAAAGCAGCGTCATCTTCCCTGGGAAGGGTGAATGGACTTTTCGCAGGTGTGTTTCTAGTGTGAGCTGTTTCTTGTTCTGACTTCCAGAGGGAAAACCTTCAGCATGTTTGAAAATGAAAAAATAATGGATGCTGCAAGGTCAAACCTAGGAAAATCTTTATCCTTCTGTTTTCTGAATTTTATTGAGTTAAAATTCTCCTCTTAAGAGGAATTTCTGTGACAACTTACAAGGCATTTAAAAATGTTAAAATTAAATTTTTTTTTTTTTAATTTAAAAATTTAAAACAAGGTTTTAAAAGAGACCTATCTGATTCTGGACTATGTAGTGCTTGGCTGCTGCATTTACACAAGTTTTCTATGGCATAAGACCCTCTTTTTACATTCTTGATGTGTAGAGTACTTACATGTCAAACGCAGCTATCTAGCTCTGTTTTTCCTTTCATATCCTTTTAAGAACTGCATAAATACAACTTTTTTTTCTAAACCAGCTGTGCCAGATTTTTCAGCAATGAGAATTAAATTATGATTTCAGCTAAAGTATGAGAGCTAAAAGCATAAAACGAATTAATAAGAAGGGAAATGGTTAATCCTGAAGAACCACTTACTTAATTTTAAAATTCTATTAAATGAGATATATGAAGTCTTATTTACAATAGATACTTAAAATAACAGGTACTGAACTCTAGATGACCCCCTAAAATTACAAGAGCAAGCACCCAATTTCTAAAACTTCTTGTATATTTCTTCTTCATTTTATTATGCAAGTTTCCTTTTGTATCTTTTGTTGATTCCTGCCCAACCTCCAGCATTTTGCCTTTGCCATTCTGTGTCTATTATTTGAGGCTCCTTCTTCTTGTTGTCAAGACACCCTAAGGTTTTAAAGAATTTGAAAAGCTCTTGAAAATAGCTTTTGTGTTTAGTTTGGTGAACTTCAAGATAAAAACATCCACAAATCAGCTGCATAATTTTTTTTTCCTGTATTACTACCTATCTTCAAAGGAAAATGCAGTGTTGGTGCTAAATTACATGTATGATGCAGCCTTTCAAGCATGTTATGCTGACAGTTTGCTCAGAATGATACATATAAACCCAAGATTTGTGGGCTTTTGTGCATATATGCTGAAAAGTACGATGTGCCTTTTGAGAAATATATTTGAAGTGGGGGTTTTTTTTGTTTGTTTCTGGATTGGTTTGTTGGGGTTTTTTTTGCTAACGTTGTCTTCACCTGTTGCAGATGCTGACAAAACAGCTGGAGGTGTTAGGATTAGCTGAGAAGCCTCAGTTAGTTACTCGCTTTCAGGAAGTTTTCCGATCCATGTGGTCTGTGAATGGTGATTCTGTCAGTAAAATTTATGCTGGAACTGGAGCCCTTGAAGGAAAAGCAAAGGTAAAGTACATCTTCTCAAATGCTTTAGCAGTGTTCAGTATGGGTTTTAATAAATTCTGCTATTAATATAGCAATGATGAAATTTTCTCTTTAAAAAGCGTGCTCTTTGTAATCCTAAAAATCCCAAACAAAACCCAACCAGCCAAAAAAATTAACTTGAAATGGTTGGTTCTGTTGATAACCAGGTCCTGTTCTTCTACATCCCTTCCTAGCCATGCTCCTGCCTCCCACATAACACTATTCTGTATGAACAGATACGTCTGAAATCTTATATTTCTTTGGAACATAGTTCAGAAAAATGTATATTCAAATTAGCTTTAGTTTCTTTGAATATTTTTACTTTTGTTTCTATACCTCTCCTGCTATTATTTCAGTTCCATTCACTATATCTCCTTTTCAAGTGTGTTTGATGGGATGTTGTTCATGTTTTTAATGTTTTATAGTGTTAATACTAATCTTCTTGTAGCCTGGTGGGTTTTGTTTGCATGTTTGTTCAGCTTTTTCTTTTTAGTTTTGTAGTCACTGAAAAAAAACCAAAATTTTGTTTCTACCTTGCTTATTAACGCTGTAAGAACAGTTCCATGCTCCATGACAGTGTAATGTTTCTCTTCAACTTGTTTTGTCTGCCTTTTTTTTTTCTCACAATGTTGCTTTTTTGTTTCCCGAATCCTGTCCCTTGCCAGGTGATACCTGTCAAGACAAATGTTGACCTGTAGCAATTTTTGCCCTTAGTTCCTTCAAGAATGTCTTTTCACACTATTCTTTCTGCTAAAGAATGTGCTGCTTCTCATTCCATGTTAGAGCCTACGTACCCATAGCCAGCTGTTTTGGATTTTCCATCATGTGTTCATTCACACAGTGCCAGGGTCCTTCTCTGCTCATGTAGGAGGTGTCACAGTAAAATACGTAAAAACAAAAGAATCAAATCAACTTGTTGCTTATTCTGCCCCTTGACTGGTGCACACAAGACTTCTTCATTTGGGAATTTCTTGTATTTTACTATAGAATGGAATTTGGTTCAAGATATTTACTTTTATTTTCTTACAAAAATGTCACTTAGACTGCCAGGAAAACTGCAGTAAGTATTTTATGGGGTGTCTCCCCTTGTCTTGACTTTGCCATTTTACCTTCTTTGTTAATTTTCCTAAATTAATAAATATCTACTTAATCTAGTTCATTTGACTATTTTTTTTAACTTTAAAAAATGCATTTAATGTATACATTTCCATTTTTAATGTTTAAAACACAGAGTAGATGTCCTGGTTTGTTAAACCACGACAGTACATTTACTCTGCTGTCTTTGGCATAATGCTGGATCCTTGCCCTGGGACAACTCTTAATTAGTACCACATCTCATAAATCAAATCAACCATCTCTGACACGAGACCAGTCTATTCAAAGAGGATCTTTAATGCTTGCAAAACCATACAATACTTGCTCTTGTTTCAGTTAAACCTGACTCAGTATGTTTTTGAGTACTCTGAGTATATATTTTAAAATGTAGTTTTTAAGTTGCGTTCTCATTTTTCAAATGAAAAGTTTGATGCCTGAAATTGTTCCATTTCCTACTTGTCAGTTTGATTCTTCAAAGACCAAGAATACTTAGAAGTAAGAATATAGAAACATAAGAGAAAATTATTTTAACCTTAAGTGTGTTAATATACCTTTCTATACTGAAAACCAGTTCTTTTTAAAGTATTGTAATACTCGTTACGTCTAACTCCTTACCTGCTCTTTCTTTTGCTTTCTCGGGGTTCCTTTCAATTAATTGCCTGATATGTGAATGGTGAGTGTGGTTTTTTGGATCACCAGTTGTGCGTTGTCTGCTAGGAAGGGAGTGCATCCTATCAAAAACCTATTGCAACAGAGTGCTCCCTACAGCTCATCCCCATTGTCTGCCAAAGCCACTTAGCCTTGCCAAAAGAGTAGCTTCTGTCTTGCTGTCTAGTACAATTCACAGAACTAAATCCCAGGGTAGTTTTGTTAAGCTTTTGCCTTCTTTCCACATGCATTTAAGAGGCTTTCATGGACAATGCAAGCTGTAAACTTGGGAGTATTTTTTTATAACAACACAATCCCTTGCAGCATCCCTGATGGATCACAGTCTGTATTTCATGTACCTGCAGCAGTGTGTGTTCACACACCTCTCACAGGCAAAGCACATGCAACAACAGGTGTTTTTGTGTGCCCAAGTCAACACTGCCAGGTTTGGAATCGAGTAGAAGACTGCATTATGTGTTAGCTACATTATCCTTCAGGTGTGTGTGTCCCTCAGGTACATCTGCATCAGTAGCACATTTTTCTGGAGACCCTTGTTTAGCCCAGGTGGTTGGACACTGTTCCTCTGGACTGTGGTTCAGTCAGGCCAGAGTGTGCAGAGACAGTGTCTGGGTGTGTCTGTAGCCATGTATTAGTGTCTGTGTTCCTTCTGGGATGCTGCATGAGACTTGCATGTTATTTCAACAAGTTAAGGGCAGTCTTAAGTCAAAGCTCTCTCTGTTTTTAACATGGATATTCCAGAATGTGAATTTTGAACTCCTAAGTGCATAAACATATACATTCACGTGTCATGGCATTTGGACTTGAATGCTTGCTCATTTCTCACTATTTGGGGAAAAGCCCAAAATCCCTGTCATGGTCTAAACATGGCCCTATATCAAGTTAATTTTTAAAGACCTAGGGTTTAGGAAAAAAAAAAAAATTCCCCTCCCTGCAGTATTTAATTTTATTTTGTTTAATTTAAATCTGCTTGTTAGATATGCCTTGTAGGTATTACTGTGTTTTTTAGCATCTGGGGGTGGGGGGAAAGCACATATAGCACAGTAGGCTCAGACAACTTGATTTAACACTTAAAGAAGGAAATTGCCTTAGCCCTTAAAATCATTAACACAGTTTACATGTATCTACTGAATATTGCCAATGTATTGTGAGCAGTGTCCGACATAAAATATTCTATACGTGTTCCTCCCTAACAGGCTGGAAAGCTGAAGGATGGTGCTCGTTCTGTGACCAGAACGATCCAAAATAACTTTTTTGATAGCTCCAAGCAGGAGGCCATTGATGTTTTGTTATTGGGAAATACCCTAAATAGTGATTTAGCAGATAAAGCACGGGCTCTCTTAACCACCAGCAGTTTACGCGGTATGTGTCTTTCAGGATTTTAATCTCTGATAACTATTTGGTGTAAGAAAGCTGTATCAAGTTTGTTTTCAAAGCACTGTTGGAAAGTGTAAATGCTACTTTATGTTCTCTTGGCTTATTAAAAAATGGAAGTTACTTCTGCTTTGCTAATAGTGCCAAACTAACATGCTGCAGAAATTGCTTTACCTGGTTGGGATTTTTTGGGTGAAGCTCTACATCAAAACCAGAGAGATTTCAATAAGAAACTCTGCTTGTGCAGAGCACCCATGTGAGTCTCGGGGGTTTTGTACCAGAAATGCGGTTCCCCTCATGAGAACGGGGTGCTGAACCAGCATCCTGTATCCTCAAAGAGGTGTAGCCTCTGTGGTCCCCAGAACTGCAGTCAATCCCATCTTCTGCAAGTCTGGTGGGCAGGAAAATAGTGGGTCAGTCATAGGGTTGTGGTCAGTCCTCTCCTGGGACATCAGAATTACAGGAGCTCATATTTGGGCAAAGAAGGAACTTAAATTTGAGTCTTCTTTCCAAGATCCCAGGTAATAATGTTCTGGGTTACTGCAATTTTTAGGGAAACATTCTTAAATTTTCATTTTCAATTTTTTTTCCTTCTCCCAGACACATCTTAACCTAGAATGAGGAAAAATACGTCAAAGCTCCAGTGCAAATTTCTGGCTCAAGAAGAAAATAGTTGCCCAGTTGTAGTCTTCATGTCGAGGGTCCACATCTTCATCTGATGTGGAGGTCGAGGGAGTGTTTTTGTCCCATTTGTTTAGCACAAGGTTTCATGTTGTTGTGTTTTTTTCTTATATCTGAAACCTGGTAAATCAGCCTCACCTCAAAATTAGTTAAAATTTGTTTTCATTTCCTCTCACTTTTTCTGGGAATGCGAGCTGTCGTTTACATATTTGCAGCTCCTGACAGCTGAGGAGCATTAATCCCTCTTCCCTGCAATCTCTCTGCATTCTGTGCTAGATGGCAAGTTAACCAGTGGGGTACTTCAACATGTGTGAATCCATTATTAATAAAGGAGGAAAAGAGAATTTGCTAATCCTGTTGTGAAGCTTGGTAGATTTTGCAGCACAAAACATATGCTTTAACTGATGCAAATGGTTATGTGTAATAAATTGTATATTAACAGCATGTTTTCTGACACATTGCTGTAAAATCCTAAAAGGCAATAACTTATTTGACTAATCTTTTCTTGTTTCCCTCTTACTGCATCCGTAGTTTCAGAGCAATCATTACAATCAGGTATAGTATAGTACAGTAAAATAAACTGCAAATGCCTGACCAGCTGTTATTGTTCTCTGGCTTTTCTTGTGTCTGTTTGTGTCATATTTGGCTATGGGCTCACATTTTCCTGGTGGTGTTCGCGTCTGCCATTCCTGTGCCCTAAAACATCCTTTAATCCAATAAAAGTGAGAATATAAGAGGTGAAAAATGTTGCAGTTGAGCTTGGGTGCGAGTTAGGAAATGAGGTAACCAATTCACAGGGGTTTATTTTTGCACATGCTCTGGCTGCAAAGGAATTTTCCTTTTTATCTGATTTGGAAGCTTCTGTATTTTTGCTTTGTTTAGGATAAGAGGTGAAATTCTTCAGTACCATTTGTAATTTCTTCTTATTTGCTGCTAGAAGGTTCCACATGCTTGTGGTCATGCAGGAAACTTGTCAGCTGTACAGCACTTAATGTTTTTGTTCCCAGAAACCATTATTTAAAATAAAATATCCCTAATGCTCTTCTATTCAGATTTTACTGTGTGTTGAGCAAATTTAAACGGCCTTTTCATTTGCCAATTTTGCTTTTCCTATATGTATTTTACTCTACCTACTTAACTCTTAGTGAGTATCTAAAGAATGAAATCTGAGTCACAAGTAATGTATGTCTGATATTAAGTGATTCACTGGCATTTTGTCAGTGTAACCAAGTGCTTATGGGAATGACTGGTCACACTCACTGATGGTATCACCTTCTATCTTATAACTCTGGAAGGAAGAGCCAACTATTTTTTATATATTTATCAATTGCTTTTGGTATTATTATTTATGTCTCATTTTTGTTATTTATTAGAATGCCTATTTTTGTAAGAGTTATAAATCAACTATTTTTTTGGCATTTCAGGGTTTCAGCTGGGTACAAATTGCATATATTGAAATATTCCTACAGAAATTTGGATGTTTCAGTAAAACAGTTCCATCAAGTTCCAACAGTTCCATGCAGTTGCACAGAATATTCCAAACAGAATTTTAAATTAACGCTGCCTTTGTAGAACTGATTTCCAAATTTCTGCTTGCCTAGTAAGAGCAGCAGTCAAAGTGTTTTTTCTGCAAATAAGAGAAAATGTAACTGATTAGATTTCTGATGTTGTAGAGAGAGGCACAATTTTGCTGAAAAGACAAATAACTAGATAATCATGTAGGAAAAAAAATCATGTAGGAAAATCATAGTCTCAGGTGCTCTGAAAAGCACTTGGCTCACTCAGTATTTTGGAAAGCAGTAGGAATTTTTAATTACTCAAATTTATAAAAAAGAATCATTCTACAATTTAGAAAGACTGCTAGTTTAAATATATAATTTTTTTGTTTGTAATAAGCTTGTTGTCAATTCACTTCTAAAGTTAGAGTCTAACCTGGTAAGGCTTTTCACATTAGGATCTCATAACAACATCAGGAGTTAAATAGGCAATAATGAAATTTTGTACTTTTTCTTAAAAGCTGCTCAGTAGCAGCTGAATGATTTGGAGTAACTAAAATGAAGCTGAAATCCAGTAAATTTTCAGAAGAAAAAGATGGAACCCCAGACAAGGAACGTGCAAACTCTGCTCTTAAACTCACTCAGAGTGCTGCAGAGGCTCATCCCTGCAGTCCTGCACAGCTGCCTGCGATGCTGGCTTGGGCTCCTGGGGTTCAGCCAACACTTTGGATGATTTGGGTTCTTGGATGTGTTGTGTCTGCAGCATTCCTGAGATTGTTTCCCTTCAGTTGCTGGGTGCTCTGTGGACCCTCTGTGGCCTTTTGGGCACATGCTGGACTTCCTGGCTGGGGTCACCTGGAGTGTGGGTCAGGAGCAGACCCCATATTTGGCTCTTGCCTGGAGGGCTCAGGTATCCTGTTGGCTCCTTGCTGTTTTCTAGATTTCATTTCCCTGGATTTTGATGAAGAGAGTATGATCCCAAGCATGATCTGCTTGGAGCACCCCAAGGAGACACCAACCAGTTCATTGTCTTTTCTATGTGGTTGGCCCATTTATGGATGTGGGATTTGTTCAGCAGGGAAAGCATTTGCAGCCAACAAACACAATATATTTTCTTCTCTTGCTTCCAGTTTTTTTCAAGCCCAATAGGGATAGAGAATACCTGATTTTTGTTTTAACCAGGTAGCCAGGAATAACTGAAAAGACAGCAGCAGCTCACTAATCATCTTACTTGGGGAATTTAAATTTAAGTGTTCCCAGTAACTGACTATTTTTCAAGACAGCAACAAGTGAAGGAAGAATTCCACCTAATATTGTTTATATTGTTCTTTTGGAGTCTGATAACCATGAGAACATTCAAAATAGGCAAAATAATATAATTTATGTAAAGTACTTGAGCATTGAATCAGCTTTTTTTTTTCTGTGTTTCTCACAATGTCCTTTACCATATGGGTCATTCCTCTCTCTTCATCTGGCAGATAAAAACAAGGCACAGGGAAAGGCTGATGGGACAGAGAAATTAGTTTAATTTTTTTGAATCCTAGCCTACTGTCCTCACTAAAGCAGATCTTTAGGAATTCAACTGATATAAAAATAATTCAGATTTGTGGCTTAAATAGACATACTCTGATACGATGAAATAATGTACCTTCTCTATTTTAGTGCTTGTAGTGTATCAGCAACACTTCCAGAAATTAATATATCTGCATATATGTTCTGTGATAGAGATTGGATTTCATTAATTTAATCTGTGAAAATCAGGCAGATACCCTTGTTGATATGTACAAAAAATGATGGTTTCCCTAGAAAGTCATGGATGAGATGAAAGAACAACAGATATTTATAAAACATGGGACTTGCTTCCTTCATGTATTATTTCTCTCTATATAATTCTGAACAAATTGCTGCTGTTTTTCAGTCAGTGTCTTACCCACACAAGTAATGTGTGTGGGTAAGACACTGACTGAAAAAGGGTACTTTTCTAAGTCACCTTTTCTAAGGGTCCTTTCCCCTGGGAAAGCTGCATTCCTTGTGCTTTCGCAGTTTAACTTTGTCTGTGCACGTACCTTGGAAAGATCTCACTGCCGAGTTTTCTGAAACATCTGCTACAAAAGTAATGTCTTTCCAAATGTTTTTGCAGCATCTGTAAAAGTACTGAAGAGCATGTGTGAGAACTTCTATAAGTATGCAAAACCAAAAAAAATCCGAGTCTGCATTGGGACATGGAACGTCAATGGGGGAAAGCAGTTTCGAAGTATTGCCTTCAGAAATCAAACCCTCACTGACTGGCTGTTGGATGCACCAAAGTTAGCTGGAATCCATGAATTCCAAGGTAGGATTTGTGGTCTGTCATTATTTTTTCTTGAAAACTCTGATTTTTCTATGTAGATCACAGACATTGAAACAGGTGTCACAGAAGCACTGAACTGTGTAGGGATCGTAAAGATCCAGTTCCACCCCCTGCCAGAGAAACACCTTTCAAAATCTGGATTTATTTAAAAGCTTCTTTGAGGCAACTAGAATTTTACAGAATCCCCCACTGGTTTGTGTTGGAAGGGACCTGAAGTTCATCCAGTTCCACTATCCATGGGCAGGGATGCCTTCCACTATCCCAGGCTGCTCCAAGCCCTGTTAAACCTGGCCTTGGACACTTCCAGGGATGGGGCAGCCACAGCTGCTCTGGGCACCCTGGCTCAGGGCCTCAGCACTCTCACAGGGAGGAATTTCTTTCCAAGTACAGATTTTTTTTTTCTTAAAATGAATATATATATATATATTGTATGAGGTCTTGATTCTTAAGTTAATTAGGAACAATAAATAACTTTTTCCCTATTTACCTCAAGATCGCAAAAACAAACCTGTGGACATATTTGCCATTGGATTTGAAGAAATGGTGGAGTTAAATGCAGGAAACATTGTGAACGCCAGGTGGGTGATCCAATCCACACAGTACTTGTTTGGCTGATAATCACCTTTTTCAAGTCATGTGTTACTTAAAACTCTGGTTTCTCCAGTGCTTGCAGTGTTTTTCAGTTCCCGTGTCTTGTATTGCTGGGAACAGCAAATCCTGTGAAAATCTTTCCAAAAGCATGTGTTGTTGGTATGCTGTTATGTATCAGGTTGTGATCTGTATAAAGGAAGGCTTCCTTCCATACTGTTAGTTTTCACTGCCATTCCATGTATTGCATGGATATATTACTGTGGAGTTGGGATTTTTCACTCCTAGCAGACTGGGTTATGGAAATACGTTTTTCCCAATGGTGGGTGATACCAGGGATAAATGTGTGTGTAGTCCTAGGACCATATTCCCTTTGTCCATTTTTTTTCTCTGCCTGCTTTGCCTATTTCCTGGTGTTAGGGAAGGTTTAACTTACTGGGAAGAGCACATAAAACGTATAATACTGTAGCCTTTGTGCAGATTTTTGTCTTTTGGGTACCAAGTATCAGCTTGTCATCCCCTGATTTCACCCTCGGTGTAGTCAATGTTGTTTCCAGGCCTGATATTTCTCATTCCCACCTGGTGCTGGCTCTGAAAACTGTAGTCTGTTAGGTCTCTAAGGATGTTTCTTCTTGATCTAAGACTGTGCACACCTGTTTTCCAATATTGACTGAGTTCTAGGCTAGGAAGTAACTCTCTAAAACAATTACTAGGTTTTCCTCCTTTAGGCTTGTAAATACAGCAAAGATAGCCATGGCTCTCATGTCTGTGGTGTTGGGAAAAGTGAGGCAGCATTTGTAGAGGCTGAATTTGAAACAATGATGGCATGGCAGTCTAGAGCCTGGGTCTCTGCTGGGAGGCATTTGAGCACCATTCCCAACTTGGCTTTGGTTTACTGCCTCAAGGTTTACTTCAGGTTCTTGGATGCAGCTTAGTCAGCTCAATCACCAGCTAGAAACCTGCTCAGTTTGGTTTATTTCCAACCTGGTGTTTTTAATCTCACTGGCAGCACCACAAATCAGAAGCTCTGGGCTGCTGAGCTCCAGAAGACCATCTCCAGAGATTACAAGTACGTGCTGCTGGCTTCAGAGCAACTGGTGGGTGTCTGCCTCTTCGTGTTCATCAGGCCTCAGCATGCTCCCTTTATCAGGTCAGTGAGGATGGCTGGCTCCAGCTGGGGTCACCTTCAGCTTGCCTTGTGTTGGAAGATAACACCCAGACATCCTCAGAGCCCTGTGGGGCTCTGAGAGAGCTGTTCCACCTTCTGGTGAAGGAGTTGTTTAAGTTCTTTTCTTAGTTTTTAAATGCCTCATTGGTCACCCAGAGAGCTTGAAACCTGAGGTTTTATCTTGTTAATGCTCAGTGACTGTTGGAACTTTTTAAAACTAGCCCTGTGGTTGGGAGAACAATGTGTCCCTCCCAGCCCAGTGTCACACTCAGAGCCATCTGTACCAGGTTCCTGGAAGGTTTAATAGCTGTTTCACTGTTTCAGGGATGTTGCTGTTGATACTGTCAAGACTGGCATGGGAGGAGCCACTGGGAACAAAGGTGCAGTGGCCATTCGGATGCTGTTCCATACCTCCAGCCTTTGCTTTGTGTGCAGTCATTTTGCTGCAGGGCAATCCCAAGTCAAGGAGAGAAATGAAGACTTTGTGGAAATTTCTCGCAAGCTTGGCTTTCCGATGGTAAGCACGGTGTTCAAATCCCATAACAAAGGAAAAGTGAAATCCTTGGATCTCCAGCAGTGCTATCCCAAAGCTCCATTTGCATTTTTTCCCTTCCCCAGTTTCCTGTGGAAATCAGATTTCCTTGGGTTAGAGATCTCAGAGATAACTGAGTTCCCACCATGTTTATTAAAACAGAAGACTGCAGAAAGAACAGACCTTACCAGTGCAATGACAGAGATGATGAAACATGAGTTCACATGCATTCAGAATCAAGGACTTAGCATAGGAAAGAGACCTTATAGATCCCTGACGTGCAGTAGAACTTTCATAGGCGCAGGAGACAATCACCTATGAGAAAAAAATCACTGCGAAACAGTACTGTTCTCAGTACACAGGAATGATTCTATGCCATGTTCTCATAAACAAACACCATGTTCTCATTATCAAATCACCAAGTTGAAAATGCTATCAACGCAACAAAATGCTTTCTTGAGACTTAGATGTTTTAAATTTTGTCATCAAACTCTAATTTGTTAATTTCTGTGGCACTGTGCAGGAGTCTTACATCTTATTTTACAGGGTTTTTTTTATTTTCTAAATTTGTCCCCACTGTCATGTTTCAGTTTTCCTAGCAAATGCTGTATCCAACAGCTTCCTAAATGCTGCTGTTTCAATGTGCCAGTGTATCTGCTTGGTTTTACTTATGGGCAGTGGAAAAATCAAAACAAAGGGGGAAGTAAAAGTTCTCACTCTAAAACCTGGGCTTTGTTTAAACTTTGTTTTGTTTTAATAAAGCCCTTATGTCTCTCTCTAGTGATGAAAATCAGATGTAACTGAAAAGTCTTCAATTAAAACTGAATGATAAAGCTCTGGATTTGCAGTCTGACAGGAGACTGTCACAAAGTCGCAGGGGGGTGTTTTGTTCTCCTCTGTCACAGGCAGCAGCCATCGCCTTTGAGCAGACTTCTAAAACAGGAGGAGGAAGATGAAGAATTTTAGAATCCAATTAACTGGATTTGTGTTTCTTTAGAAATGGAGACTCCACAGGAAATGTTACTTCTCTTGTGTTCCATGTGTACATGCCACACTGTTGATGGTGTTGTTCTAATCATATGGACGCTAAATACGAGGATGTATTTCAGTTGTCTTCATCACCCAGAAATTATACATGTTTCACAACTAAAAACTGAATTTCTGAACCTAGAAGCAGTAAATTTGTCACTCAGTTGCTTTTAACTCCAGTGTGTGCTGCTGTTTTGCAGGGAAGGATGCTCTTTTCCCATGACTATATCTTTTGGTGTGGGGACTTCAATTATCGAATAGATTTGCCCAATGAGGAGGTGAAGGACCTAATACGACAACAGAACTGGGATCCCCTCATAGCAGGAGACCAGCTTATCAACCAAAAAAACTCTGGGCAGGTGTGTTCAAATATCACCATACTTGAGAATACTTCATTTTTTTACTGGTTTTAGCAATTGCTATGATGCTCCTGTAAATCTGTATCCTCAGCATGGCGTTCTCTAATTATAATATTTTTCTTTTTGTCAGATGTAACTATTTTAAAAGAATATTTATAATATTTGGTAATGTTACTATTTAGTTAAATTGTAATAGGTCTAATGCTGTTACTGTTGGGAAAAGGAGTAGTCCAAATTGTAGCTTTTTTATTTGCAGAGAAAACACAGAATAACAAAGTCTGAAGAAAGCTACATTTTTTAGATTTGTAGGGCTTCTTGTTCTCTCTTTGCAGCTCTGCATGGGAAGGCTGGATATCGTAAAAAGAGAGACAATCCTCTATTGTTTGTTCTCTCTGCTTGCCAGCACTTTGATCACAAGCAGTGCTTTTGCTGATTTAGAGTTCCCTTGCATTTGTGCTGGTGTCTTGTGCACCAGAACAGGAGGCAAAACTGGATATTTTTACTCACTTTTTTTTTTTTTTTTTAACAGCTGCTTCCTAGAGGAAGCAAAGTGTATATTCACATGGGCAGACAGCATTGTCTGCTTGTCAGATTGTCTGTTAAGTGGATCAAAACATGATGTGTAGAGGTTTTGGAGACACCTCCGGCAGTTACAAAGCTGGAGAAGTCTATGGAAACTGCCAGAACATGAAAAGGGCTCCTGGCTGGGGAGTAGAAGTAACATTGCACTGTTGGGGTGATATTCCATGATTTAGAAGCTACTGGCTGGGTACCAGCTGTGTCCCTGGGGGAGCTCTACGGCAGTGGTGGGTTCACATCTGTACCTGCTGCTCAGGAAAGGTGTTTACATAGCAACTTGCTCCATAAAAAGTCGGTTAGAAAATAATTACTAAAGCCAAACAAATTAATTGTCTCAGAAGTTGTGGAACTTCTAGCATTCTGACATTGATCTTCTGACATTGACTTTTAAATTGACTGGATTTCAAATTGTATTTCCAGCAAGAAAAGCGGATCAGCCTGTCACTTGATGCAGATTTGACTGTAAGATCCAAGTTAGATTTCTATTTTACAGATTTCTGAAGTGAAAGCTGAACACAAGAATGGAACTGACTGAGTTAGCTAAAGGGTTTTATCTTGTCTCCAGTTTAAACACTTAATGAGTGAGAAGCTCACTTTGAATAGATTGAATGTATTAAGGACTTTTTTTTTACTTTTTTTTTTTTTACCTATTTATTTGAGGGGGCATCTTGTGTCAGCTTTTTCCTGGAAGCGTTCAAGACCAGTTTGGATGGTACCCTGAGCAACCTGGTATAGTGAACAGCATCCTTGCCCATGGCAAGGGATTGGAACTGGATGATCTTTAGTGTCTCTTCCAACCCAAACCAGCGTGTGTCTGTGAATTTGTGGGAGAATTTGGCATGTTCAGATAGATAAAATGTAAGCCTTAATTACCCACTTTTGCTGACACAGGAACAAATAGGCACCAGATTAAAATGCTGTGTTACAGCATCAGTGTCTGGGTGACCTCCAGTTGGTTATGACATTGAAGGAACAGTAGGTTGTTGGTAAGCCTGGGCCTAAAGATATAACCGCTGGCATACTGCTGTTCATTGATTGTCCAGGTCACTATTTAGTCACAGTGTCAAATGTTTTCAGCAGGCAAAATGTGGAGAGGAATCCATTTTAACAAATAGCAGGGTTTTTCATTTTATTTTGAGGTGTCTATACAGGTTGTCAGTGTTAGAATAGAGAATTCTGATTAGTTTCAAGCTGTTCCCCATCTGCTTCTGTCTTCTGTTTTTACAGATTTTTAGGGGGTTTCTGGAAGGGAAAATCAATTTTGCCCCTACATACAAGTATGATCTGTTCTCTGATGACTATGACACCAGTGAAAAGTGCCGCACACCGGCGTGGACAGATCGGATCCTTTGGAGGAGAAGGAAATGGCCGTTTGACCGTTCAGGTTTGAGGATTTCCTTTAGTTGTTTAAAATGTTCTTCAAGTGACTTAGAGGATCCATTTAGTGATGTTTATAATGCCAGTGATGCTGAGCTCCTGTTCCTGGCTTGGTAGGACACAGAACGCTTGTAACAGACCTTAATAAACACAGTGAGGCTGAAGAAAGGGCCACGAATCAGATCCCACTTACTGACATTTGAGGAGTGGAAAAGGAACTTTGAGCGGGGGAGAGGGTTCTGTAAGACACTCAGTTTGTATTTACTTCCGATGTTTTTTCTTTTTACAAAGAGCACATCCTTGCAATCACTGTATTTTTCCTCTTTTGTTTTCATTGCTGATTGTAGCTGAAGACCTGGATCTCCTGAATGCAAGTTTTCACAGTGACAGTAATGTCCCTTATACGTGGAATCCTGGCACTTTGTTGCACTATGGAAGAGCAGAGCTGAAAACATCTGATCATAGGTTCCACTTTAATTTTATACATTACTTCCTAAGATTTAATATTCATGCTGTGTATTTTGTTGCTCAGATACTCTGCTGACAGGTTTTTCTGTTCTGTTTTTTCCAAGGCCTGTGGTTGCACTGATTGACATTGACATATTTGAAATTGAAGCAGAAGAGAGACAAAAAGTGTATAAGGAGGTGATTGCAATGCAAGGACCACCTGATGGTACTGTGATGGTCTCCATCAGAAGTTCTTCAGCTGAAGAAAACTATTTTGATGATAACTTGATTGATGATCTTCTTCAAAAATTTGCAAGCTATGGCGAAGTTATACTTATAAGGTGGAAAAAAAAACCTCCTTACTTTTAATCTCTGCTTATAGAATCATGGAATTGTTTGGGTTGAAAGGGATCATCCAGTCCCACTTGCTGCCATGGGTACACTTTCCACGAGACCACGTTGCCTCCAGCCTGGCCTTGGGCACTTCCAGGGATCCAGGGGCAGCCACAGCTTCTCTGGGCAACCTCTGCCAGGGCCTCCCCACCCTCACAGGGAAGAATTTCCCCCAGTATCCCATCTTACCTTCTGGCAGTGGGAAGCCATTCCCCCCTTGTCCTGTCTGGACTTGGACCTGCTGGAGCAAGTCCAAAATCATCTTCATTGTTCCCCACCAATTTCCTGAACAAAGTTATTTCCTTAGGTAGGAAATAACTTTTCAGTTATGATCTGTTTCATTTTTAACATTTGAATTTCAACTTAAATGTCTTTAGAATTCATTTTACATACCTGTGTGTGTCTCGGTTTTCAGACATAATTTTTCCAGATACGCTTATTTTTGAGAATTTTATACAAATTTTGTATTCTAGAATTAGATTAGCAGTTTTAAACAAACTGAAAATAAGGATGTTGCATTTGCACTAGGCTAGCAATTGTGCTATTAAGTGTTGTGGTATTTTGTTGGTTATTGTTTCCAATGAACTTTGCAGGTTTGTGGAAGACAAGATGTGGGTAACATTTTTGGAAGGAAGCTCTGCTCTGAATGTTATGAATTTGAATGGAATTGAGGTAATGTAAAAATGATTGAACCACTGTATAGCAAGAGAAAATCCAGCTATTTTAAGTCTTCTTGAGTAGGTTGGATCTATTGTTTGTCTTTGATTCTGAGAAGCTTTTTCTGTTCTGTACTAGACTGTTTCATCTCTTTTTTTTTTTTTCCTTTTGATAGCCACATACTGTATGTTGAGTTTCAAAAGCCATAGAAAAGAAGTATCAAACTTCATTTCTCTGACAATACTCCTCCTAAAAATAAATTAAGATCCACTGATAGGCATCTTCATCAAATTAGGGGTTTGGGGTCTTTTATGATTTAAAAAGCAGAGTTCAGTTTCTTGAATTAACCAGTTAAAAATCTTTATAGCCTGCCGTTCTTAAAAATTTAGACTTCTGTACTACAAACTCTGAAAAATGCCAAAATTTCAGCTTGCATTGACTCCTATGGGGTCAGTATTTAGTCTTTGTGAAAATTGAACTTCTGATGTTTAAATTTTTACTAGTCTGTGGCTGTGA
Organism: Vidua chalybeata; assembly: GCF_026979565.1. Lineage (NCBI taxonomy): Eukaryota > Metazoa > Chordata > Aves > Passeriformes > Viduidae > Vidua > Vidua chalybeata. Next base: position 116,554,381 of record NC_071531.1, on the reverse strand, counting down.
AGACTTAGAATGTGTGATGTTTACAGATGGATCCTTGGATCTGCTGAGACGTCACTGGCAGTTCAGGCAGGAAAGGGGCTCTGGGTAGAATGTCAGTTTACATACTGGAGACCTGCTCTGTGCCAGCCTCTAAAAATGACTTCATTAGTGTGGTTTATAAGCAAGTCTGTTTTTCTTTATAGTGTTTCTGTCAGAGTAAAAAAAACCAGAAGCTTCCTGATTATCTAAAAAGGAGAACCATAGGAGATGAGTTGTTAGTTTTTCTAAAAAAAAAAAATTATTGTTGTAATGAACAGTTTAAATTACATAAATGTAGTTACTTACCAAAATGAAGTGAAAATCAGAATTATTTTTGTTTAGTCACAGAAATTCATATAACCTTATTTGTGATGTTATCAGGAATTATTTTTTTCTTTTTAAATCTAAAATGCAGAGCTTTAATATTCCTACTCTTAAGAACTTCTGTTTTGTGTATACCTTTTTTTGGCAATTCAGCTACAAGGAAGAATTATAAATATCAGCTTGAAAAATCCAGATTGGATCAGAAGTTTGGAAGATGAAATGAATCTAGAGAAGATTAATACTGGGCTGCCTTCATCAACAAGTTCCACTTTGCTTTGTGAAGATGCTGAAGTTACTGCAGACTATGATATGGAAGGTTTGTTGAGATAAAGCATTCCTTACTTTGAAATGCTTACAGTCCTAAATAATGTGGTTTATTTAATGCATATATAAATATGCTTATGCCCGTCTAAAACAGATTAGAAATTATATTATTTCCAACAGTATCTCGACAATCTGCTTCATTCTTGTCTGCTTTTAAATATATTCGAAATTGACAGTTTACTCTTCAAAAGCATGAAGCATGTCCGTGTTGAGCCTTTTTTTGGAACACCATTCCACCTTTTGCAAGCAGAAGTTATTACAAATAACAGATACATTGAAATCCCCTGCCCAGCCTTCTGAAGAGCAAGTGAAGCTTGCCATATTGCAAACCAAGGAAATAACCTGTAAAGCTAATTGTTTCTTAAATTAAGAACAATTGCCACACTGTTACAACTACCTTTAATACATAGCTATAATATATATTATGCATTTGAAGTATTTTAAAGTGGTTTGAATACATACGTATTCTTCATGTATAATTTTGGGATGCAAGAATCGTACTCTGGGCATGAGATTTTGCACAGGAAAAGCCCCAAAGCTCCAAGGAATTAACTCTTGCTGAGTTAACTCAGCCCAGAGTCAGCTTTTATGTGCTTTTCTTCTCTGGGGTTTGTTCTTTAGGAGACATTGATGACTACAGTGCTGAAGTGGAAGAAATCCTTCCTCAGCACCTACAGCCAACACTGAGTTCGGGGCTTGGAACCTCGCCGAGCTCGTCCCCACGCTCCAGCCCTTGCCAGTCCCCGACGTTGTCGGATGGACCCACGCTCCCGGTGAGACCCAGCCGAGCCCCAGGAAAAGCTCCTGGACCTCCTGTTTCCACCCAGGGTGTGTACTGCATGGCTCCACTGCCTCCAGAACTGCCACACCCAAGTTCTGTGGCAACGTGTCTGTAGAATCCTGGTTCACCCCAGTCATACTCTCAGAATACAGCCCCTGGCAATCCCTGCTCCTGTCAGCTCCAAGATACAAGTTGTAATCAACACATTGGTAAATTTGGGAGCACAATATGAAAACTTCTGTTTAAACACAGCCTTTTTTAAAATTATGAATTTAAATGATGGCGCTTGGAATGGCTTCTTATTGAGTTTATTTTAGCTGCTCAAATGCCTTGAGAATTCCATTTGTAGCATTTTTTTCCAGAGAACTTTCTCACAGGTAAGAGTCAAAATCAAAATTTGGAATGCTGCAGTTGGTAAGATTGTTCAGGATTTCATGAAAAACAAAGATTTATTAAAACATATTAGGCAAAAGTTTTGATTTAGGAAATCTGCTTATTTTCATCATTGGTTCATTCCTCGTCTTCCTTCTCTCAAAAAATTCTGGATCGTTATTTCCAGGGCTGGGGTCTGACCGTCCTCTCTGTGAGAAGACCTTGCTATTAGAAAAGCTTTGCTGGGTTTAGAATGTCCAAGATGTTAATTTTTGTATTGCTTTCTGTCATACCCTTCAGCTGAATTCCAGCCTAGTGCCCAGCAGAAGGAGCCTCCCCAGAGCCTGGAGCCAAAGCGTCCTCCACCCCCTCGGCCCGTCGCTCCTCCTGCACGTCCTGCTCCTCCACAGCGGCCACCTCCGCCCTCAGGTAATGTGGGGGGACCTTTCCAGGTGCTCAGGAATATTTGTTTTCAGGTCTGTCAGATGGACTTGAAAGTGCAAACCCAAACTGCATATTACACTTTGGGCTCATTGGTTTTTAATTGAAATGTGTAATTGGTTCATTTAAAAGCAATAACAGCATTTTTACCATTTAAATATTATTAGTGAATATGTTTATAAAAACTTATTTTCACAGTTTTAAAAATGTGAAATTTTACAGCAATGTTTACTCAACATTTTCGTTTTTTATAGCATCTGTTTTAAAATAAAATAGAAATAAACTTGTGCATTCATTGGTTCATTGCTATTCCTTTAATTTTGGCATCAGTATATATGCGTTTTATCATGTCCAAGTTTTTAATGTAGGCTTCATTTGGATCATCTGACAATGTGAACAATTGAGCACTAAGAGAAACTGGATGTTCAGAAGCATTTGGGCAACACAGTTAATAAGAAACTGACCCTTGTGATTTTTAACTTTCTCATTCTTTTTCTTCCCTCCTACTGCACTGATATTTTTCATTATTGCTGCATTCATTTCTTAAATACTGTCAGGCGGTAGGAGTCCTGCACCTGCTAGAAAAGAATTTGGAGGTAATGATTTTAATTGTTTATGAATATGACTGCATAGCAAAACTGCCATGGGGATCTGTTGTGACAGTAATGATGATTTCCGAAGGTGTAAAAATGGGCCATTCTCAAAGTTGTAGAACTGGATAATTCATGAATGTCGCTGTCATTCCTTTCTTCCCCCTCTGAAATACATTTTACTTTTTTGTGAAATAGCATTTCTCCAGAAGTTGGTATGTTAAAGTCAGAGATGAAGGTTGTTCCAGATTTTTATTACTTTGTCCTGGGTGAATACATGCAGCTAACTTTTCTGTGAAGTGCTTCTTCAAAGTAGTCTTTGTCCTTCTCTGGCCCACGTTTTGCTGTCCTGCTTAGACTTAAATCAGCTCATCAATACATGAGAGTGGGTGAGAATTGCTAGTGGCACTTCCAGGCACTGCCCGTCAGTTGGTAGGAAAGAGGGATTTTTGACAAAATGCTTTGAAAGTTTTGAGTAATCTCAGGAAATACATAAACTATTTTAAATAGACTGTAACTATCAGATAACTTTGTCAGGCAAAAATGTACTTGGCTCTTAGATACTGGTGAGACAAGGAAGTTTTTATGCCCAACGTGTAATATTTCAGATGAGTTAAAATGCAGAAGCTGTAGGAACATTCAACATAGGTGAGGTTGAATTAATTGTTCTTCAGTCCTGTGTAGTTTTCTGTGCACTGACACAATCCTGTTTGCCTAGTTTGTCTCAATTGTGCAAAGACTAGTCAGTTGTCTTCTTTTATCATCTTTCCCAGCATAGCTTTCCATGGAGTTGTAACTTGCATAAAACTTGCTTTTTATGCAATCATTTGAGACTGTAGTATATTTTTTCATATATTATTCCAACCAAAAGCTCTTCACTTTTTTCTGCTCTCCATTTTCCACTCATGGTGTACATGTGTAAGCATAAAGACTGCTTTTCAAGGGGATCTGAGCTCAGCTCCAAGCAAGTTAACAGAGGGGTGGAACCAAAATAAATGTCCTTATGGGTTACTTTTGTGAAAGGGCACCTGTTTCTCTTCCCTAGGAGGAAGGCTCTTAAAGCTCTGGGGAAATATCCCTGTATAGTGTGTAAGTGGATCAAACTTTGGGTTTAGACTTCCATAGCACATGCAAAGGGACAATGATCATGTCTTTAAAATGTTGTTCCTTTTAAATGTTACTTTTTTCCCTCAAGTGTTTTGACCTTTTTTCCCCCCAAGTGCTTCAGCCCCTTCAATGCCCATGGCACTTTTTTTAATGGCTCAATATGCTCTGAAGATGAGAGAAGGATTTGGGCATCTAAGTGTTTTAGTTTGGTCATATTTTGTATCAGAAGTAACTCAGAATTCAGGTGAACAAGGCTCAGCACTCATTGCAGGGCTTTACAAAGTGTAGACCTTTTGTATGCTAATACAAAAAAAATTTCACTGAGGATTATATAAGCCCCAGTTGTTTATAGTTAAAAATTAAAATGTTGCACTCTGTTTACCCAATATTTTTTAAATACATTACAGATTAAATTTTCAGAGAACATTAAAAACTGTAAATACTGCTAATTGTCAATTGAAGTTATAAAAAACATTTGTGGGGTTTTTTTTTTCCTTTAATACTAGTAGTCAGAGTTTTCCTGATTGTTGCAGCCAAGGCTTTTATCATTGGTTTAAACTGTTTTTCATTGCCCCTAACATTAAAATATTCCCATGCTACCCTTTGTGGTAGCATTATCACAGCATGATAATTTTGCTTTCTCACTATTGAAGAGTATTATGAGTAAGTGAAATCTCAGGTATTTACCCTCTGTGCCGTTTCTCTCTCTTGTAGTGAATGTTTGTTAACTTGCCAAATCCTCATGCCCAGAGATCTTGCTCCCTCTGTCTGGTGCCCCACTGTAGGAACGAGTGCCTGTGTTTCCCTTCTGCTGAAAGGAGCTGGCTTTAGTCCTCCTCCTGCATAAAACAGAGCAGTGGAATGTGGTCAGGCAGTGCCCTACTCCTGTGCAGTTTCACTGCTGCTCCTTTCACAGAGTCATTCACGGTCAGAAACTTATGATGGGAATTGGCAGGGCCTGGGTCTCAGCCAGAACGGATAACACACGCTGGGGTTTAGCATCTTTGGAACAGATGTTCAGCCAAAGCATAGATCTAACATCTCTGGAGACAGTCCCATTTCAGCCTCATGTGCAGCCTTCATTCTGCCCACTCTGTGACAGAACTCACAGACCACAGAGAGCTTCTGGGCAGATCTCACACATGGACACATGGTGAGGAAGCAGGAGGCTGTGTCATAGCTAAGGGATGCCTTCAGTATTTCCATCACATCTATGTCCTGCCGCGTTTTTGCCATGCAGTTTTAGGAACCCGGTACATGCTTGATGATATTGCAGAAATCAAGTAATTCAGCGTGGTTATGCATGATTGAAAATCTTCTTTCTCTCAATCTGAACTGTTAAACCAATTGGTACAGCTGTCCCGAGTGCACAGTGCTGTGTAGAGGCAGCTTAGTAATACAGTCCTTCAGGATACAATACATTATATGAAGTGGGAAGTATTGCTTTCATCAGATTTCTTATTCAGATGTACAGTGGCAGAAACAGACTGCTCAGTGTTCTGAATGACAGGGATCAGGCTTAATTTTGCAGGGTGTAAGTGCTGTGCTCATTTATTCCCCAGTGTTTGAGCAGAGGCCTGTGCTCTGCTCATGAGAGGTTCAAGATCGGCATGTCAGATCACACTGGACAGCCAAATGTTTGTGGAGAGTGAACATTTTGAAGGAATTAAATTCACTTTCAACTGTAGTGTAAAATTAAAATAACAGATGTTACTAAACATGATTGTACTTGATGATTTGTAATTCACACCAGTCTGGTTCCCCATGCTGCTACAAACAGCTATTTCCTACAGGTGACTGTAATCTATCTAGACCAGAGTTAAATTGTGTAAAGCTGTCTTGGGGCAGTGTTCATTCTGGTTTTTCTTTCTCAATCTACTGCTTTTCTCATGCTATGTACAGCTTCTCTTCTTTCTCTGAAAAGGTCTTGGAGCTCCTCCCAGTCCTGGGGTAGCTAGGAGAGAATTAGAAGGTAACATAACAATTTTTGTATTCTAGAAATGGGTTTGTAATTTAATATCTGAGTAATATTATTGCTCTTGTGATACTAAAGGTGGTTTCATTAATATATTTATCATGTAGGATCTTTCTTCTTTTATTTAGCATAGCTTTCACCCAGACAGGTTGCTTCCTGGTTTTCAGTGGTGGTGGGAGTTGTTACAGAAGGCATTTATGAAAAGATAACTGAAAACATAGAGAGCTCTAATCAAGAATGCTTTTAAGGCTGACCCTCAGAGGAAGCTGTAGCTGGCTGGTCATCAGAATGACCATTATACCTGTAACTAAATCAGGAATCTAGGGAGCCTGACTTTTCATGAAGGACTATGTATGTTCATATGTTCTGGGGAGAGAAACTTCCATTTAAACAATTTGGTCTATAATTTAATATTTTGCCTCTTTCTAAAGAGCACAGTGTAGGTAATTTGATTCTGATAGCCAGCTGTGTGTAACACACAGTTATGAGGAGCATTTCTCTTGCACCATTCTGGTTGGAGTACATGGATAACTGCTGGATGGGTCCTGCTTTAGCCATGCCAGCAGAGTCATGGGCTTGGGTTTCTTCCTTGTCTCTCAGGAATGTGTCCTTCACGGCAAATAGCAATACAAGCCCTATCAGAGTCACTGGCAGGGTTTCCTCCTGTATACTGCTATTAATTCTGGCTGCATTGCTGGTTCATTTTTCTAAATTCTCAAAATCACTCTATGCATAGAGTATTTGAGGTCGGAAGGCACCTTTGGTGGTTTTCCACTCCAGCTTCCTGCTCCGAGGAGGGTAAATTGGCACCAGGTTGCTCAGGGTGGGAGCTGCTTCACTGAGAACAGTACCCAGAAACCCATTCTGACTGGCTCCAGGGCAGTCTGATAGCTGGAAGTGATTTGATAAACTGTGTGATGCACCACAGAGTTCCCTCCACTTACTGTCACTGACATGGTGACTTTGCCTTCCTGGGAAATAAGCAGCGGAAACTCAAGCCAGAATCCTAAACCTTCCTGCCTGTTAGAAACTGTGTACTTGTCTGAACTAAAGGTATTTTTTTCATCTCTTGCACTTCCCAGTTTGAATATTGCATCTACAGGTTGCCATCAGCGTGGCCATGGTGAAGCTGGTGCTTTAACACATTTATCCCATAAACACAGAGAGTGGGGTCAGGAACTGTTAACATCAGTTCTCTGTTTTAACCACTGCTGGTAGAACATCTACAGAATATAGCACAAAACAAAATAGCTTCCAACACAATTGAGAACACAGGGTACCTGTACAAGTGGGTGTCTTTAGCTTGCAACAAATAGGACGTGATTTAAATAATCTGTAACAAAAAGGGTCAAATTACTTCATGTGTGCCATGGGATTGGAGTGTTTTAGTGACAGCTGGTGGATATGTAATAAATTTTGAAAAAATCACGGGTATCTCCTTGCTCCCATTCTCAGAAGTAGTAATGTAACATTGCCATCTAATACCCATTTGTGGCTTGTCTAACACAGATAATCTATTTGTTTTCCATGCTTCAAAGCACAAAAAAGCCCTGGAACACAAAGGAAAGATAACTTAGGTAATAGATACATGCTTTGTACTAACTATAATACAGACAGAAGTTATTTTGAAATAAGTGCTAAGTCAGTAATCTCTAATATCTGTTACAGTTCGTAACCAGCCTCCACATTCAGCGGGTACAACCAGACCGGTAGGTATTGATTTAAGATCATTTTCCTGCTAAGTGTCTGCTCTTTATTACATCAAGGTTTCTGTTAGTCATAACAGATGTAAGAAATCTACATAGTTGACTGGTCAGTTTACAGTTTCTGTGAGGCAATTATCTCAACAATATTTGTTTATTGACTAAAAATACTAGGGGATGGGGGGCGGGGGGGGGAACCATCATGCATGTTCAGACTGGATGTGACTTGATTGTTTTGCACTCTGCAATCACATAATAGGCTCCCAAATTTTACACATTTTACATCTCCTTTCAAATAACTGCAAAATTACTCTTTTTATGATATGTCCTTACTGATCTGGTGTGATAAAATGCATTATCTTCTGTACTGGAACATAAATCGTGACAGCAGTTAATTGCTTACAGGGCATTAATGGATTACATATGCAATTGACATCTTATGATTACTTGATCTGTTATGGAGTTTCGTACCTTGTTTTAAAGACTAATTTTCATAAAGGTCATGTGAAAATGAAACATTCAACTGTTTCAGCAAATACTAGTACTGTGTTTCATTCCTTTATTTGGGGAACTGAACTGAAGAAGGGAATGAAGGGATTTATGGGCATTCAAATGCTTCACTGCACACAGGAAATCGAGAAATGAAATCTATCTGCCTAGTTTTATTTAACAGTAGCAAGTAGGAGCCTTATGTGAGGGATGAAGAAAATGTTTTAATAGCAACAGGAATTCTTAAAGAATTACTGAGTAATGGGATTGTCTGTTGACAATTCTTCGACTTTGCAGCATATTCCTGTATTGGAACTGGTGAAAACTGCTGTTGAAAATCTCCATTGAAATAAATTTTACCTATTCATTTTTCTCAAAGAGATTGATTCTCACAGTGAACAATTCATGATCTTGTCTCTTTTTTATTTTTCTGGAAATATAAAATGACCTCTTCTAAAATTTGGATAAAGAAAAACTGGTGTATATATAGGAAAGAATGTATTCATTTTTCACTGTGTGCTTGCCTTTCTCTCAGGTGATTTTTGGATTTCATTTCAAGGATTTCAGGACCAGGGACAGTAGCTACAGTGGGTGCTGCTTCCCACTGAGGGATCCTGAGAGCTGGTTTACACTTCCTTTCTTTTCTGTTCCTTTTTGATATATTTTTATTTTTTAAAAATACATTTTGGTGTATAATCCAATCATCCTCTGCCTACTATCAAAATATTCAAAGAAATAACAAAATGCATCTTGGCAATCTCAGATCAGATTGGAGATTGGGAAATTGAGACAGGAATTTATGAGGTCAGGTGGCTGAAAGAGTTCAGAACATTGGTAAATGGACCCAGCCAAGCATAAGGAATCACATGATATACAAAGCCAGGGACATTTCTAGTAAAACTAAGATCAAGAATGGTACTATTTTTTATAATGGTAAAGTTTCTTTGCTTGTTTCTAATTAATTTTTGTGTACAGTTGTGCAATGGAGTTTGCTCTGAAAACCATTTCTAGAATGTCCTCTGGTACACAACATTTTACAGGAAACAAATCTTACAAACTTGTCTCACAGTCCTTCCTGTCTCACAGTCCTTTTTCCCTTGATCGCTGGCATTTTCATCCCAGGGCCTTTTATTCAGCTTTCACTGTGTTGTTTGTAATTTACTCTGCTTCAATTGTAATCTGGAATAGCTTCTTATGCCTCTTTAAATAATGATGTATTAAATACTCTTTAGATAATGATTCTTATTTTGAATTTACATTCCCAGCTTATTAATTTCTATTCCATCAACTTCAGGAAGACTTCAGCCTTCAGATGATGCAGAATGTGTATTTCATTAATACTGTTTGTTGAGAAACAGGAGACCTCCAAATAAAGTAGTTGTTCTTGTTGGTTTTATTGCTTACAATTCGTGGACTTAGGTAAATTATCTTATTAATACTAGCAAAACAATAACTGTTTCTAGCATTGTTGCACAGGTAAATATTTATATAAAGTTGCAAAGTATTGTAAAAATCCTTTGCTTTGACTTGAACCATCATCATGTTTTGAAAATATATTCTTTGTTCTTGCATGTGCATAAAAAATCAGTTGAACAGCTGTTATCAAAGAATTTTTCACAGAATCCTGATTATTCGGAATCATTTAGCAGTAGATGACTGCAGATCCAAAGTTGAACTAAAATACTTCCTTTTTACCAACTTTCTTGTTAGACTGTTCCTCCTCGAGCTGGAGTTATCAGTGCCCCACAAAGCCATGTCCGTCCCTCGGGGGCAAGACCAGCATCTGAGACTCAGACCAAGCCAACTGATCCACCGAGGGGTAAGTTTCCCTTACAAGTTAAACACAAATGTCACTATTCAGTCAAGCACTACAGTCTATGGTTTGAATGCTTTGTTTTCAACAGATGTCTCCACTTTTCACTAGGAATTAAGATTCTTGGATCTAATAGCATTTGGCAGTTTGTGTTAAGCATGCACAGGTATTGCATTTTTAGATGCTAATCTCAAGATGACGTGAGATCTTGACCCATAGATTTCACGGTATCAGAGAAACTGTGCAAAGATTGCAGTGTTTGGTCTGAGCACGCTGGTGTGTCCCATTCTGGCTGTTGATCACCAGAACTCTATGCATTGGTACTTCTGTAATCATAAGATTTAGAATAGCATTTATATCTGACTCTCAAAGCAACTTCCTTTATCTTTGTACGTATAAAAATATACATTTTATAACAGTGACTTCCAAAATACTTTTCAATATAACTGAAGTACATTTTGGAGTGACATGGTTTGTGTTTTGTGTAAAATCACAGTATGGTTTGTGTTGGAAGGGACCTTGGAGATTGTTCATTCCAAGCCCTGCCTATGGGCAGGGCAGGCCCCATCCACCCTGGCCTTGGACACTTCCAGGGATCCAGGGGCAGCCTGGGTCCCAGGGGCAGATCTTCTCTGTGCCTGGGCCTCCCCACCCTCACAGGAAAGAATTTCTTCCTGATATCTCGTCTAACCCTGCCCTCTGTCAGCTTAAACTGAAGTAACAATTTTTAATGGAGATCTGCTGAGTTTTTGATTTCCAGTCCCGTTGCCATGAACACCTGCTGTTCTTACAGCCCCTTCTCTGCAGTTCTCTCTGGTGCTTCCCCATCCTGCCACCCCTAAGATTCATTACAATTCCTTGCCATGAAAATCACAGCAAATGTACTTCCAGGCTCACCGTTGCTTCCTGAACCACTAAAGCCTCAGGCTGCTGGACCTGCTCAGCCCAGCACTCCTGTGCTAAGGATGCAGGAGCCCCTGATCCCTGTGGCATCACATCCATCTCAGGCAAGTGCCCCGCAAAGTCTGGAGCCCCCCCAGCCGCCACCTCGTAGCCGCTCATCTCACAGTTTGCCTTCTGAACCTGCTCCCTCCCAGCAGCAAGTAAGTAAAAAAAAAACCTGTAGGTACCTTCTTTCAGTATGTAAATTAACACAGCTTGTACTGGATGCTGCAGGCTTTTGAGGAACCCTTAAAGCAAGCACAGAAACAAAAATACGGGTCCAAAGATTGGATTCAGTGGCCATGGGGCTCTAGGAGAGTAATAGTTGCTTATGTATTGTCCATGAATAACTAACATCTTAAATACTAAACATTGAATTTAGGATTGCTTATGATGGCCTTATAATTTATGGACAGCTCAGTCTTACAATTATGCTGTCATTTGGCAACTTTGTATGGAAAACCACTCAATCTAAGAAATCTGATTTGATAATGATATGTGCATGACAAGGTGTACAGTAAGTAGCTAGCACAGGTTTTAAATAGTTATTGCATGATGTGGTGCTTTATGTTGGTGATCATTCATTGAAGGGAGATGATATTGATAAATAAGTTAATAAATCAATATATTAATAAATACTTAAGAGAAATAGAATTCTCCCTATTTCCCAGTGTCAGTTAAAATACAGAAACCTATCCACATAATTTGGAATTTTCATACAGTACCATTAACATTCTGTTCTCTGGGATCATTTAGACTGTTATGATAAAACACCACTAACTTTTTCTAGGAAAAGCCATAGTTTCTTACTACTGCTTAAAAATGCAGAAGCAGATTTTCAGTGCTGCTCAGATTTTTTTTCTTATGCCTGTATCTGAAGCCCTTTTTTGTTACAATAGTTAATGCCTATTTTGTACCACAGTGACGCAGCCAAATTCAGTCCTCAGTGAGCTGATTTTTGAATTCAAACTGAAAAAATCTTGAAATGCTTTTCCTTTCTTTCTCCTGAACCTCTTTCTTTGCCGGTGAACTGTCTTTCATTTTGGAAACTTAGACCAAAAAGTACAGTTTTCTGAGGAAAGGTCTTTAAGGAAGTAGAAGGTCTTTTGAGAGGTAGTGAATTCCAAGCCCATCCTTCTATGCAAATCTTGACTATGATATTGAAGAAATTAAATCTGTTTTTATAAAAATAATCATTCACACAGTACAGTGTGAATATTCAGGACTCTATACAATCCATACATTGAAAAAGAGAATTAGTTATTGTAAAAAGATCTTCTTTATTGTAAAGAAGGGAGACTCTAGAGTTCCACAGAATGAGAGGCATTATGGTTTTTTTCAGCTTGCAGAAGTATTACTATAGATGAGGGATAATACCAACATAGTTCCCACAATGAGAGCTATGGGGCTTTTCATGTTAATAGATGACTAGAATAAGATCATCCATGCTCAGATTCTTATAATTTGTCTCCAAAAAGTAGCACAATTAGCTGCACAATGGGTGTCTGTATAGAAATATCATTAGAATGGATTTGAGTTGTCCTTTTTAAGACTCTTAATGGTCAGGCTTATAGTAGAAGACAACAGAAATTGTAAATTTAGTGTAGCGTGTAGTAAATACTTATGGTTTGTATTCACAGCTCAAAAAAAAAAGGCTTTGTGGAAACTTCTGAAAATATTTTTAACATGAGGTTGCTTTGTTACTTGGATTTTCTTCCTAATTTTCCTTCCTCTGATATCTGTTTCTCTTTCACAAGCAGGAGCAACCGTCAGGGTAACAGGTATCTAACCGTTTACCAATCTTGTATGTGGTCTCCATCTGTTCGAGCAGAAGAGATGTATGAATGTTGTTTTCATACATCTGCAGTCCCATCCCTGTTAAAAACCACCTGTCTGCATTCGTGGATTGACTGTCATACCATAGTTTGCTTTTTCCTTTCATAGTGCATTTTAAAATGAGACTGCTTTTATTAGGCCCAGAGCAACTATTTTGTGTCATCATCTTTTTATGAAACAATTGGACCCTCACCTGTATTGCTTAGTCACCGCTGAGCCTCTTGCTCTCGGACCGTTTGGGGAAAAAAAGATCAGTGTTGGCAGTAAATGTTCTCTTTAATGCAAATAAATCGTGATGCTATTGCACTGCCAAATTCTTTTTCAAAATAAACCCCATATATCACATTTCTCAAGGAATAGAGAACTTACTGTGACCCAAAGTAAAACAAACTGTTACAATTTTAAAAACATTTGGTTCCGGAATTACTCAGGGCAAGTTTTTACTTAGAATAAGGAGCAATTTGGATTCATAGTTTCTTTGGGATCTTGCACTTTCAAATGACCACAGGATTTAACCAGCTGGTGCCAGGCTGCATTTGATTTCTATTCCTTCTACAGTTCAATTTTTCACATTTTTCCCTAAGTTACTGAATACCTTTGTTTTAATATTATTCTGCAAGAAATTTCAACTATAGACAGTCAATTCAATTGGTATATTAAATTTATCTTTTAAAATCATAAAATCTTTTTGTGACATTTGAACTCTTAGAAGCAGTTTTAATTTAAGCTTAAGTCATTTGATAAGGGGTAGCTCCAAACTCTGTTCTGTCAGTGTGCATACTGAACAAAGCAGATACTCCACCTTTTTAGACAGCTTGTACAAGGTAAAAAATACCTTGCATTGTTGTTTGAAGCAGTGTATAAAAGCAGGAATATTTTTGGTTTTAAAAGCTGAGAAATTCTGTGGAGAAAACTGTCTTCTCCAAGGATAACTTGTTATTTTAATTATGAAACCAGTGATTGTCCCTTTTCATGCCAAGAAGTACTGGAGATGCTTACAGATGCCTGTCTACATAAAAACGTCTGACTGCATATACTAATAACACTAATGTTTTCTTTCATTGTGGCGCTTTAATGCTGCTTGTAACATCAGTACCACAAACTCCCCAACAATGTAACCTGGAGCTTTTCATTTCACAGTTGTACTGGGCTATCCCTTGCTTAGAATACAGTAGCATTTCCCGAACATATTCTTATCCAGAGTTCACTTAGTGTTTTTTGCTGGGATTGGGACCTGCAGGAAGTAGGTTCCAGCGGCATTAACCACCGAGGAGGGGGGAGTGGTGTTTAACAACTTACAGGCTTTCCTTTAGACAGGGGGTTCAGGCTGTTGTTTCCATTCTAGTTGAAACAAAACTGGGTTGAAGTTTCAGCTGAGGAGTGAGAAGGGGGCCAGTAGGAATAACCTGGAACCAGCTGCATGATTCCTGAGCACGTTGTTTCCTTTGCAGCTGAATCCCAACAGGACACATGGCACTAACCCTCAACCCCAGCTCAGCAGTGACCCTTTTGAAGACCTATCATTTCAGCTGCTCGTGTCCAAGATGCAGACATCTGTCCGAACATCACCCGCTCCAACCTTAAACCAAAAGGAGTTGATACAGTTGCCTTCAGCAAGGCAAAGAAATGCGGATAATTTGAATACTGTAAATTGCATGCCAGCAATGCCTCCTATTCCAACCTTTCATTCATCCCAGGAACATCAGCACAGCTCTCCAAATCCATTTATTACTGGGCTGAACTTCTCAAATCCATTCACTGAAAGAACTCCTAGTGCTGGGAACCCATTTAGGACGGAAACACGGGAGTCCAGGATAACCTCACAGGTACTGGTAGGACCTGCTGCTTCCCACCCATCCCCTCCTCTGCCCATCCCCAGCTGGAATACAAGCAAGCCTCTGTTTCCTGTGGATGCAGCTGAAAATACGTTTTGCTTGCGAAGTAAATCTCTCAAGGTTGAAAACGTACAGCCCAAAGGGTGGGTGACGTTTGACGAGGACGAGAACTTTAATGTGAAGCTAAAGCCATCTGCCAGTGTTCCGGATTTTAACCGACTCTGCTCTGAAAAATCAGCTGGGTGCCCAGGTTTGCTGGGAGCTGAACAAAAGACTTTCCTTGGTTCAGACTTTAACTTTGATGGTGACTGGAATAAAAGTTCTACTGATTGCTTCTGTACAATGCCAGCAAGAAAGCCACCTGCACCCCCTGTGCCATCCAGAGCAACCAGCAACAGGTCCCCTGCAGATCCCTTCCCCTCCCCGGCACCCAAAGTGTCACCAACTCATGATTTTACAGAAAGATAGACGGTCAGAGATACAGAAGGTTATATTTGTTGCTACATTTATCCAGTAGAATAATTGGGCATTTGAGATTATTCTGTGTGCAATAATTAATTTTTAAATGCACTGAAACTTAACTCTGCTCAAAAACAGCCACTTCAGCTTGTGTATAAATTTTGAATGTGTATATATGGTAGAGCACAAAAAATGGTATGAAGTTTATTAAAATGCCGATGTATTTGAATAGACAAAAAGAGAAGAAGGGTGAGCTATTGTCTCACTAAAACCTATCAATCCTGGACACAGATTTTGCTTAGGGAGCTCTTTCATTTCTGTTCTCCTTTGTGGAATTTCACAAGAAGAGGCTCCCTGCTGGTAGCCTCCCCCCTCCCTTTTGACTGTTTTGTTAGTTGATATTTATAAGTATTTACCAAAGAGCTGCCAAAGTTTATGGAGATTTGAATGTTGACAAGTATTGTTTAGAAGCTGTTTAATTTATAACAGAGGCTATGGGTATTTGTAAGGCTTATATTTGAATTTAAGGCACAACAAAAATAGTTTACTTTCAAAATAGAAACAAAACTTTGCATATTGATATATTCAATTAATCTCCTGTGTCAGTACATTTCAGTTATTAAATCCTATTGTGACATACACTCACTAGCACTAATTCAGAATAATTGTTCCATATCATCCATTTATTCATTACTATTTTAACTATACTTCTTTTTTTTCCCCACAAATTGGAAACAGTTGATACAGCAAGCTTTTCCTCAACCTCTGGAAAAAAAATCCCCTTGGCTTTTGAGATACAAAGCAGTATTTACCAGTTGCAGACCACGTAGTCTGCCAGCCAGGGGGTGAGACAACACGCTTGGATTGTATTTAGAGTAGTGAAATATTCCAGGGCAGCACGCTTTTTAGATCTCAAATGCTCTCACAATATGCTCCATGAACTAATCCATGAACTAATCCACTATTCCTTCGGACAGCCCCTGGTTAGCCACGAGTTGCAGCCGCCTAGAGGAGTGATTGTGAGTTTTCTGTTGCGCTTTTTTCTGTTCAGGTCATTCAAGTTGTACATTTGGAACAGCAGTGGTACTACTTGTGCTTCGGTGTGTGAGTTACCTCGTTTTACGCTGTTGCTGCAAACATCTGTGTGGTTGATGTTTTGGTATATTCCTACATTAGCAAACCAAATTCAGGGGGGAACTTTTGCTAGTGGGAGTCACGTGATAAATATGTTGTTGAATATTTAATTGCAGTGATTAAAAACTATCTGTCTGAACTGTACCTGGCGTGTGGCTCCTCTGCACTTCACAGGACTGTAGGGACCACGGGGAATGCTCCAAAATTTCAGGGTGTGTATATGTTTGTATGTATATATGTGAGCTGTAGTAAGGCCCTGCCACGTGCTGATGGGAGCAATGAGCAACAGTAGAGGCTCTGAAAACACGGAGGATGGAGGTGAGACCCACTCCCCACGTGTCCCTGGTCTCTCCGTGTTCCCTGTCCCGCTGTTCCCACTCACCTGTCCATGGCTGTATCCCCCGGGACACCCAGGTATGCCTGAAATATTCCCGCCCTTATGGTCTGGGTGGTCATACTCTCTCTGTGCTCCCGTGTTACCAAATCCTCCTAAATCGTCAGGATAAAACCCTCTACAACTGCCTTTTTAGTGTCAGCAAGTGAGGCGTTCCTTTATTCTTGGCCAGGGGCTGTGTGGCTGACAAAATTCCAGCCTCCACACAGGCACTGACACAGAACTTTTTCACTTATTTATACATTTTTAGTAAACAAAGACATTAACATTCATTGATTTTAAATTATATAATTATCTTTAATTAAGTAGTATTCTGTCATTTATTGATTTTTCACTTCTTATGCTAATTAGTCCATATTTTTAGTCTTTTTATATCTTTCCCTTTAGTAGGGAATTTCCAGTGCATATACTGAGTTTTTATCTGGTATATTCTGCACAGTGTCCTTGTGATCCATAAATTCTGCATTCCAGATGTCCAACCTCCCCAGTCCCTCTCTCTCTCCCGGGCTTTGTTCATTGGACATATCAGAGTTAATTTATCAAAACTGAATGTTTCAGGACTTTTCCCAAGCTGTCCCCACAAAACTAGCTTGTAATAACTCTGCTAAATACTGGCTGACTGTAATTTAAGAATAGTCCACTGTTTATAATTGATATACATATAGGCGATGATTAATTAGAACAATCAATTTAAAAGGTAATTAAACTCCTTACCTGCAATTAGGAAGGCGTTCTGTCGTTTCCGACAGCGGGGCAGGCCGCGGGGGCCCTTTAAGCGGCTCCGTGCCCTCACGGGGTGCCCGGAAGTGGAAGCGGCGGCGGCACCGGCGGAGGCGCCGTTGCGGCGGGACCGGAGAGTCCCGGCGGGTCCCGGTGCTACCGGCGGGGGCGGCAGCGGCCCCCCCGCGCTCTCAGCGCCTCCCGAAGCGGTGGGCGCGGTCGGTCCCCGCGCTCCCTCCCTACCACCGGTATCCAGGGACTCGGCTCCGTTGCTGAGGGGCCGCCCCGGCCTGGCCATGGTGCGGCTGCACGTCAAGCGCGGCGGCGAGAGCCAGTTTCTGCTGGAGGCGCCGGGCAGCGCCCGCCTGGCCGAGCTGGCGCCGCTCGCCGCCCGCATCCACAACGGGCGGCTGAAGGTGCAGCGCCTGTGCTCAGGTACCGCTCGGGGCCGCGGTGGGGCGGGAACGGCTCCCGGCAGCCGCCCGGGCAGCGGGAACGCGCCGCCTCCGCTCTTCACGGGGCCGTATGAGAATTCCCGCCCTTGGTGTTTAGTGAGGGCACCGCAAAACGCTGGAAACTCTCCGTCTGCGTGTGCCGGTGCTGGCTGCTTAAACCAGGGAATCGCGGAATGGTTTGGTTTGGGAGGGACCTCAAAGCTCTCGCAGTCCCACCCCCTGCCGTGGGCAGGGACACCTTCCTCTAGCCCAGGTTGCTCCAAGCCCCGTCCGACCTGGCCTTGGACACTTCCAGAGTTGTAGGACCAGCCACAGCTTCTCTGGGCAACCTGTGCCAGGGCCTCAGCACCCTCACAGGGAAGCATTTCCCCTCAGTATTCCATCTAACCCTGCCCTGTGGCAGTTGGAAGATATTCCCTCTTGTCCTGTTACTCTAGGCCTTTGTCCAAAGTCCTCCTTCTATGGAGGGCACTGTGAAGTGCTCCCTCGGGACCAGCAGTGCCCCAAGGCGTGCGCGAGGTTATATTGGCCACCACCAGCATCTCGTGCCATGCAATGGAGTCAGTGACACGTCTGAATTAGTGCTGAGTTCACTTCTGAGGCAGCTTTAAAAAAACATTTCCCGCCCCACCGTGGGGCTGTCAGAGCAGAGATTCCTGTCAGGTAAGCCTGACCTGGGGGTGCAGCCCACCCACACCTGCTGTGCAACAGCCACAGTGTTTGTGGGGTGTCTGAGGCCATACTGACGCTGCTCTGAAATTTAAAAAAATCTGACCAGGGAAATACCAAAAAGAGAAGGTTTATGGCCACTAAGTACCATGAGGGTTTGTATCCCTGCATATGTAATTTGTTATGTTGTTTTATGGGTATGTAAAAGGTATACATTTCAAAATAATTACACCATCTGTATCTATATATGCGTTTTTATATCCCTTATTCTTTATTCCCTATATTTACCTGCTTAGAAACTAAAACCTAGGGGTTAGTTTTGCCTGCATGTACGTCATGTGAAAGGCTTTTGTAAATGGACTATAGTAACAGAGATTTTTAATCTTGTTCTCTAAATGCTCTAAAGAGATGGAGGAGCTGGCAGAGCATGGTATTTCCTTACCTTACAATATGCAAGGACTGACAGATGAGCAGATCGAAGAGCTGAAGTTAAAGGATGAGTGGGCAGAGAAGTGTGTCCCAAGCGGTGGAAGCGTCTTCAGGAAGGATGAAATGGGCCGAAGAAATGGATTTGGTAAGTCAAATGTCAATGCTTGTTTCTTTCCCTCCAGACACAGACAATCCATAATATAACAGGGAGCAACAAATCCCTAGTTCTGGAATGAGGTAGCCAAACTATAAGTTCCACACACAGGAATTCTGTCTTGGGTTAGAATCTGGGGTAATGCTGATTAACAAGCCTAAAGAGCAGTATCTCTCTTTAGCACATAAACAATCACCAGGAGCAAGTTTGGCTGTTCCAGTTTAGTTTACTCTCCCCATTTGTAAATGTACACTTGAGAACTGGGTTTCCCCGGGGACTCCAAGATATATTAACAGGTTATTTTTCTAATATTTCTCCTTTTTTCTCAGTGACTGGGATTCAGATTCACTGAGCATGTTTTTGTAAGTGGGAGGACAGCCTTGTGATATTGACAAAGTTAGAAAATTGAACAGTGTGTATATGTAAGCCAAACCATCAAATGATGCACCCAAGTGGGACATAAGCTGGGAATGAGCGTGCTTTAGCTGGATTTTTGTTTCTGAGGACAGGCTTTTTATGGCAATTGAAATAGATAACTGTG
Organism: Vidua chalybeata; assembly: GCF_026979565.1. Lineage (NCBI taxonomy): Eukaryota > Metazoa > Chordata > Aves > Passeriformes > Viduidae > Vidua > Vidua chalybeata. The sequence goes on along the minus strand of NC_071531.1, from coordinate 116,534,876 downwards.
ATATGAAATGTACAGTGTATTTGCGAAACTACAAATTCGTTGTTAGATTGAGATTTTAATTAGAAAAGACAAGTCAGAAAGCTGTAAGCTGTTATGCAAAGTTAAAGCATGTCTGCCAGTACAGCCCACAATAGTCCAGCAGGGAAGGAGCCTTGGTTTGTTGTGGAGGGTATGGGATTATGGTTGTTGCTTTCTACTGAGGACCTTTGACCCAAATGAAGTTCCAGATCATAGAATCATGGAATCACAGAATAGTTTGGGTTGGAAAGGACCTTAAAGCTCATCCACTTCCACTCCCCTGCCATGGGCAAGGACACCTTCCAGTGGACCACATTGCTCCAAGCCCCGTCCAGCCTGGCCTGGAACACTTCCAGGGATGGGGCAAATACCAGTCACATGTCACATGGGAAAAGTAGGTTTGTTTGTCCCATGAAAAATACTGCTTATTTCTTAAGTTAGTAAGAAATACAGGAATGAACTATGTAACTCCTGCTTTATGACATAATACTGTTTCATTTGCTCACAGTGGAGTCTGGACAGGATATGTGCTAGGTTTCTTTACATTAAGCATAGACTATGAAATATGTCTCTTACTTTTAGCTCCAAATGAAAAAATGCAGCAAGTTATAAAGAAGACAATAGAAGAAGCCAAGGCATTAATCTCTAAGGTAAGTTTCCTCAAGTGATGCGTGGGAGCTTTCCTAATAAGTGCTGTGGAGTTGAGCATCTTAAATAAAATCAGACTTTTTCTGGTGCAAGGGCTGAGAGTTGTTGAGAAATGCCATGAAGCGATGTGAATAATCTAATAAAACCTGACATTTTGGTTAATGTTTTTCTTTAAGGCTTTTGGCAAGTGGTTCAACAGGTTAAGGAATCAGTTACTAAACTCCAAGGGAATGTTGGCAGCTGAGCCAGCAATGTGGAACGATTAAATCACATTCAGTTTTATCCTTGCAATTTGCTACTGATGTGTTGTTCTTTGGGTGAATGCTTGTTGTGCTTTCTGGTGAAAAATTAACTGCATTCTGTGCTATTCTTGGAGTTAATGAAGTCTTTTGACTTTTATGTGTAATTAATTGAAAAATGTGTTCTAATCTCTTAGGTTATCACAGAATCACAGATAGTTTGGTTTGGAAGGAACCTTAAAGCTCATCCAGTCCCACCGCACTACCATGGGCAGGGATACCTTCCACTAGACCAGGTTGCTCAGAGCTCAATCCAGCCTGGTCTTGAACACTTCCAGGGATGGGGCAGGGTTAGGCCTTGGTTTGACAAGCACTTGCACTCTTGCTCAGGCCTGCTGAGTGTGTGTGTTCAAAGACAAGCACAAGGTTTGCCCTGATGGGACGGTGCTCTCAGGCATTCAAATTCACATTGCCAAATCTGTAGGTGCTCTGTGTTGTGTTTCAGCTTCTGTATGGCTTTGAAACACATATTTAGTAATATTTATGAATGGAGTTAAGGATAGTTTGAGAAGTGGTTTGTTTGGTTTGCCACTTTATAATGACAAAAAAGAAGGAAAATGCCCGTGTATTCAAGGTTGTACTGGCCAGTTAACCAGATCAAGAATGTCCACAAGGAGGCAACATTCCCTTACCTTAGTACTTAAGAAACTGTTAAATCTGCAGGGAAGACCTTTATTTCTTTTCTTCCAGATGTGTCATGTTTCTCCTTTATCCTTGCAGTAGGGTTTGGAATGATCTCAAGTACTTGGTCTTACAGTTCTCTGCATGAGCTGTGCAATTTGCCAAGCTTTACACTTCTGCTCGCATGTGCTCTATTTTTTTCTCAAGTTTTAAGCCCCTTCTCCATCCCTCACTTGAATTTTGCTGGCTTGAATCATGTTCATGAATAACAAGTGCTTGGAGCCAAAGCACCCCTGTCTGGTATTTGTGGCCATATGTGTCCTGGTTTGAGTCCTGTGTTCCACAGGCAGCTGTCTCCTGCACAGTTCAGTGAATATCTCCCTTTTTTGTTCTCTCCCCGACCCCACGTAAGCAGGCTAAACAGAGGGGACAAAGGTGAGAGATGTACTCCCAAGTCAGTATTCCACTGAGGAAATTTGTGCTCCTAATATCTTTGTGCAGCCCATTAGCTCTGCTCAGATATCCCATCACTTAGCCTTTGAATTGGCCGCGAAGCAGTCTTTCTGCAGGTTTGTGTGGCCAATGATCCCTGTCTGTATTTCAGAAACAAGTTCAGGCCAATGTGTGCGTTAATATGGAGACGGTGAAAGATGCCTTGGAGCAGCTCCGAGGGGCTGTCATGATTGTGTATCCAATGGGATTGCCTCCACACGATCCAATTAGGATGGAGTTCGAAGATAAAGAAGACTTATCGGGAACTCATGTATGCAGTAATGTATTCCCATTATATGTAGTCCTGGGTTAAACATGGCTATGCTGTTCTTCACCTTGTCAGTGAAAGTTGTCTTCACCTCCAAGAGGGAGAATTTGTTACCTGAAGTGTTTGTATTAGATCAAGATTGAATGCAATATAAATAAAAATGCCATAGATGAGTATGAGGAGAAAGATGTAGAAGTAGAGTGTAAAATTACACTTCATGTTAGGAATTCCAGAAAGATTTTTTTTTTCCCCTGAAAAAAATCTGGTTTTGAAAAAAAAAAAAAAAAAGCAAGAAACAGCACCCTCTAACTCTTCACCTTGTTTATTTTGTCACAGGCTGGAACTGAAGTTATAAAAGAATCAGAAGCACAGTTGTGGTGGGCAGGAAAGCAATTAGAAGAAACAAAGTTGCTCTCTGACTATGTAGGCAAAAATGAGAAAACAACTATCATTGTCAAGATCCAGAAAGTGAGTATTGCTGGGAGATTACTCTACAAGTTCCTCACCCTTGGTTGTCTGTTCTCTGTGGAAGAGAACTATCCATAGGAGTATAAAATAGATTAGATTCGTTCCAGCTTGAGCATCTTAAAACTGTGCCTCTATTTTAAGGTTTGAATGGATTATACTCTGAGTTTTTCTTCAGTAATTCTTTAGCCTATCAGTTACATACTGTAGTTACTGTTTCTTGCTCCATAGTATTATTGTGAAGTACAACAAAGAGGTATTTAAAGAATAGAGGAAATAAAAACTGGGAAGTTTTATGGCAAATCTTACCACCTGCAGTGGGTTCTGCGGTGCATCCCTGAGAGATAAGTCAGGTGATTTATGTGTTTGTCACTTAGAAGACCAGATTTGTTTTCTCTTTCCTCTCAGGGTCACTGGGAAATGGTGTAGCATCTCAATAGCCACTGAAGTGTAGGCTCCGAGGAATGCTGTATGTTTAACTAGTTGAAGGACTTGCTCAAAGAACAAGAGCAGTACAGGGGTTCCTCTCTGCCTAAACCAACTCAGGCCCTGTTTATTCTCGAGAGCATCCATCATCTCCATGCAAGATGCTGTGTTTGCAGTTGCTGACAGCACCTGTTTCCTGCTTTGTCCATCATTTCTTCCAGGGGGCACAGTTGCCTGGACAAGAAATTTCCTTTTATTTGTAGTGGTTTGTAACTCCCTTACTTCCCTGCTTTACTGACTCCTATGCCATCCTGTGTCTGTATTAGTAGGGGAGCTAAAGATATGGGCCCATCCTGAGATACCTAGAGTGACCTTAAAACAGATTTATTATATCTTTTAAAGTGGGAATTTATGTAAAATAGACTTAATCCTGTTTGCATCTTCCATTGATGTCCACAGAATTGACAGCATGATTCAGATACAGAGATGAAAAAATAAAGCTCACTTGAAAAAATAGCCCTCACTTCCCTGTGAGGGTGGTGAGGCCCTGGCACCGGTTGCCCAGAGAAGCTGTGGCTGCCTCATCGCTGGAAGTGTCCAAGGCCAGGTTGGATGGGGCTTGGAGCAACCTGGTCTAGTGGAAAGTGTCCTTGCCTATGGCAGGGGATGGGAATTAAATGATCTTCAAGGTCTCTTTCAACTGAAACATTCTGTGATTCTATGAATGCAGCCACAGTTTCTCAGCATTTATTTTCCTGTCCGGAGGGACCTTATTAAATCTGAGCAATCCAGTTGTCTGAAGAAAGGTTTTGTGTAAGAAAGTCTTTGTGTAGCAGCTTCTCCTTTGTATCACAAATGCCATCAGCAACATTTACAATTTCCCTTCCAGAAAGGACAAGGAGCTCCAGGGCGGGAGCCTGTGATCAGCCATGAAGAGCAGAAAGAGATGATGCTGTACTACTACAGGAAGCAGGAGGAGCTGAAGGTAAGTGTTCCTTTGGTGCCTGAGAGCTGGGCTGCTCCGACAGAGCTCAGGCTGCGTCCCTCACTGCCTCCCCCACTCTCTGCCACAGAAACTGGAGGAGGAGGACGACGACTCGTTTCTAAATGCTGAGTGGGCAGACAACCATGCTCTGAAAAGGCAATTTCATGGTGTAAAAGACATCAAATGGGGTCCAAGATGAAGCTCTGCAAACCCCTTCTTAAGCTGCTCGGTTGATGCTCTTGTTTGGAGCAAGGAGTTGTGTTGTGTGTGGTAGATTCTTCTGGCAGCAGCTGAAATTGTCACTTCTGTGGCCTTAGATGTTCAATAAATGTTTGTATTTCTCTGTGACTGCAGCAGCACTTTCCTCTGCAAAGAAATGAACAAATTCTCTTGACGTTTGGTATTTTATTAGAAACTTGTAATTTGGATATGGAAATGTCGATCTATTTCATAGATAAGAGATGTAGTAAATATGCACTGGAATGTTTGTTGTTGTTCAGAGTGGTCTTTGTACTCTCGTCTCATTCTTGCATTATTATTAGATGGTGTGCTCTGGAGAAGGTAGAATTAAGGTTTTTCATGTACTTGATCACATTTTGACATAGCTATTTCCAAACTGTCATTTTGAAATGAGTTAACCTCTTAATAACTGTTTAAAGGAAGTGTTTTTATATAAACACTAGTAACATCTTTGTGGAATGCTTCATTTTCATTCTTCGGGTTTAGTTTTTCTTGCTGGTATATAGAGGTTGACAGTAATTTGTATACAAAAATAAGCATCATTTGCAGGTAGATTGGATAAACCCAAGTTTAATAGGATGAGATCTTTTAGGAGGGAAGTAAAAAAATCATCACAATTTTCTTTATTATATTTGGTTGAAGAGACACTGACCAACTTAAAAGTCAAGTGTTTGCTGAACTCGCAGCTTGAAGATTGGATGCGGAAAAGATAATGAATGCCATTCAGTGAACTATTAATGTGGTTTTACTTCAATCACTGATTTTTTTACTTTCAGGGAAGTTTCGTGTCCGGTAGTTTTTCTTAAATCTCAGCTTTACAATAACATGACTTTTTACAAAAAGAAAAATCAGCATTTCTGAGTTGAAAAACTTCAGGTATTTTAAATTTAAAATTCATTTGGAATTATTTCACATGGCAAAAAAGGTTTTTGAAAAAACACTTTGTTCTTCCACTTCCTAAGAGGAAAATCAGTGTCCCGGAGCTTATAATATTCTCATTTCCTCTCTGAAAGCAAGGGGAAAGCAGGCATAGGAAATATTTAACACAGATTCTGCGCCCCTTTGACTGCTGTTCTCTGCTGTAATTTGGGCTAGTTTGCTCTTTAGCTGAGTAAGCTTTCCATAGCATTGATCCTTTCTGGAGTTCTCACAACAGTGTGTGTGGATCTGCTGGATTAATTTATTGTAGCCGAAATGGAATGAACTCACTGGAAAATGATTAAAGAGTACCAGAACCCAGGAAAGTCTATGGGTATTTGACTGTCCAAGGAGATAGTGAGACAGAAACAGCACACATAGGTTTGCAACTTTGCAAAAGTGTTTTGTCTTTCTTGTAAACCACTTATTTTCAGAAGTTTGAGAGTAGCCGTGCCCTTCCAAGGAGAAAATCCATTCTCTCTCAAAGAAGACACACAGCAGAACATAACTAAAATTTTTGTTTTGTGGCCATATCACCATCCTGATGAATGGAAATGGTTTCCACACCTGGTTTCATTCCTTTTCTCCTTTTCACGTTTTGCTTTCCCACATTACTCCATTCTGTGCCTCACCCAGGATTTGGAAGGATTTATTTATTGCTTCCTGCAACCTCACCCAGCGTTCCTGGCGACAAACTTGAGGCTAATTTCAAGGCAGGAGTGGGGAGTTCGAACAGCCACACCAGCACTGCATGTTGCCTTCCAGCAAGTTCAGATCTTGATGCTGGGTCATATAATTTCCAGATGTGTGTCATGCCCACAGCTGTGTGCGGGGCACAAAGCAGTTAGTCCAAACAACTTGCTAGCTCTCCTTTGCAGTACTTTCTCCTTAGGCTGCTTTTTTGGGAAATTGCAGGGATATTCCTGCTGAGACTCCATCCCACAGCAAGCCCTGAGTGTCCTTCTCATAGCATTGCTGCTGCTGCCTCATGGCACCCTCCCTGTGGACACCTCCGCCCTCAGCCTGGAGAGATTCCAGCTATGGCACTTCAGCTGCTGGATTTTTAGGGCTTGAGACAAAGAAGTGCATACCTCATTAATTTTCTGTTTTGCCTACTGGATACTTTGGGTGTTGTTTCAGAAAGATCCAAATAATTCAATGTCTGTTAACAGGTTTTGCTATGTTTATCTTCATTCTGACTCTCAGACTGCTGTGAACAGTGAATATTTGGAAGTGAGGTGAACCACTAATTGACAGCTTTCTTCAATTAGACTTGGGAAGTTTACTCAGAAAGAATAAAATAGCAACTCAAATGCAGAACTATAAATAGTTCAGTCAAAGGAACAGATCCTGAGTGAAGCTTGACCTGCCAGCCTGTAGCAAAAGCTGCTTCCCCTGCCCTGCTGAGTTGCTTCTAGTGCTGGGGTTTGGACAGGGTCTGTCACTATGTTTGAGGATCCATTTAAACAGGCATGCATTATTAAGCACTGCACTTTTTTTTTTTTTTTCCCCTCAAAACACATTCCCAGTGTCTGTGAAATGCTCCATCTTGGGAAGCAGCTGCTTCTCTGGCACCTGCAGGAATTTTCTACTGTCTGCCTGCTGGTGAGTGGTGGCAGGCAGGGAGGAAAGTCAGGAGGGGATCAGGTCATCAGTTAAATCATTATTCAATGTAAAATATCTTTTTCCTCCAAGGTTGTAAAAGCAAAAGCGAAACATTTTGCCCCAAGGAAGGGGCTAACTTCTAAGCTGCAAACTGGTTTCTGCTGATATGCTGCCACTGCAGTTGTTTTGTTACCAGGAGCGAAGACCTTGGTTTCAGCTGGGAATCCCAACGAGGGGTACCAGGTGGACAGATGTGTGGATGAAGTGAACAAAGTGGGGAAAGGACCTGTGTGCCCTGTGGCAGGAGCAAAGGCAATGGACACAAAGTGAAACACAAGAGGGTCCCTCTGAACATCAGGGAACACTTTGGTGCTGTGGGGGTGGCCAAGCTCTGGCACAGGTTGCCCAGAAAGGTTGTGGAGTCCCATCTTTGGCTGGACCAGGTATTCTCCAGGTGGCCACCCCTAGGGAATGCTGACTTCACCTTGTCTTAAGTGAAGTCTGAAGGAGAGATAACCCCTGGAGCCCCTGCTCTCAGCCCTGCAGGACAGAGCCCAGCCTGCTCCAGTAAAAAGAAGAGGATCAGGTTTTTTTCTAGTATGGTTTGTCAGCAGGAGGAATTGTTGGGATGTAGATCAGTCCCTTTGTATCTGACTGGGAAATGGGTGGCACCTGCCCTGTGAGTCAGGAGGAAGGAGCCAGATCTGGCCCAGAGCCCTCCCCAAAGGCAAACTTGCCTTCTTCCACCCTCAGGACCAAGGCATGGGCTTCTCAAAACCTAAGCCTATTAATCAATATTGTGCACAACACAGGCTATGACTTCCTACTGAAAAGGGGAGATTAGTGGACCAGCAGGATTGCAGCCAGGCTCTTGGGCTGTGCCCGGCCTCTCCTGCAGTTTCCCAGTGCTCTGGATGACCTCCACCCTCCGTCCATCTCCTTAGCCTCTCTTCCTTCCGCTGATAGGATGCTAGTTGCTGGTGAGATTTTTCCAATTGAGCATAGGATTGTGCCTTAGTCATCTGAACAAGCTCCCTTCCTCCCTTTAAAGTTTTTCCAGGCTTAATTTGACTTTGTATCAGCAGGAAATGACAAGTCATGACACTGTTTTCTTTCCAAGTGTTTCATACTACGCTCTACCTGGGCACATGGCATCTAAGTGGGGAAGCACAGTGAACCCATGAAGTATTACCAGTAGGAAGTGACATTTTTCCTCCTTTTGTTCAGTAAATTCCCTGTGGGCTGCAGCAAAAATATTGGAGACATTTTTAAGACAGGAAGGCTGTTCTGGTTTCAGCTTAGATACATTACTGATTTAATTTTCTCTCCAACTGAAACCAAATCTGACTGGTCTAACAATTTTGAAGTGAAGATTGCGAACTGATAAAAATCCTGAGAATATGACCTGCATTCAAGTGCTAGCTCGAACCCTGCTTTAGGATCAGAAAAATGAACCCAGTGTTTCCCATAAGTAAAGTATTCTTAGTGTGTGGCAACTTCAAGAGTCTTTCATGAAAGCAGCAGCCATTTTGAAGCTTGTCCTTCACATATTTTCCAGCACAGGTAGCAGCAGGAGTGCATCTTGGGCAGGTCTGTTCTGATGGTTGAATACATCTGATTAAATATTTTCCACCTTTTTTAATATTCCTAAATATGCATTTGGGTAAATTACAGTGAAAAAGTAATCTGTAGTACCATGAGTTAAAACTGTAGAGTGTTTTTCACAGAAGGATTTATAGACAGTCAAGGGTATGAAACCCTCTTTTTATTGTATATATTTATTTTTATTTTACAAATAATTATATTCACTGATACAAATGTTCCTTCACAGAAGGTACATTTTTTTTTTTAAAAAAAGGGGTTGAGTGTCATCCAAAATAAACCATTTATTGTTCATTAATATAAAATGTATTCATATTTCTAGGGGGTGTCATATCCAAACCACTGTTCATCCAAATTTCCTGTATAATCTGCTCCCTGCGCTCAATCCTTTCGGCCAGTTCCGCTGCCTCTGCTGAGTTATAACCTGAGTAAGAAGGTCTGTAAAGTCCGTCTGTCTCATCCTGGGTGTTTGAAAGGGAAGAATCCTCCCCCTCCTCTTCCTCCTCCTGTTCACTGCTCTTGTAGGCTCTGGCACTCTCTGGCACCAGCTGATCCCTCTTCCTGTGCAGTTTCTGGATGTCACTAGGACACAACTTGCAGATCACTAAGGCACACAGTGTGAGGATTAATCCCACACAAATGCTGGACACAAACAGGAGAGCGACTCTTTCAAGGTGATCTGCAGGCAAGAAAGCCAGGGTTTAATCACTGTACAAACTGCCAAGGCTGGTTACAGACTGCCAGCAGCCATTCCCGCAGTGTTCCATAGCCATAGGGCACCCAAACCTCCTGACACTCACAGCCCAACCCTGCCAGCTCTGCCTCTCCAAACTGCTGGGCAAAAATCTATTCTGGTTATAACATTATAAAGTAACAACGTGACCCTGACCCTTTATGAGCAGCTCAGTGCTGTTGTCAACCAGCTACCAGAGCTCCGCACACCTTGTTTGGTCTTTCCAGCCATCCTGCCAAAATGGGCCTTGCCCTCACAAACAGGGGACATGAGAAGAGAAACTCTGGGCTCTGCAGGGCCTCGGCTGAGTAGGGAGCACTTTTCTTCCTTTGCACTTAGTGTTGCTAAGTCACAGAACCGCTTCATCTCTCAGCAGAGACAGCTGGGTTTGGGATGGCTTTTTGCTTTGTTTGTTACTCCTTGATGATCCACGTATGTATGCAATCCAACATCTCCAAAGATGGATGTTTCCAGTACTCTCACAGGTCAGGGCCAGGTTTTCAAAACTACTGAACAACCAACAGTCCCCATCAAAAAAGAGTCTGAATTCTTCAAGGCAAGGAATATTCCCTAAATATCAATTATGCTAGGATTGTCTCATCCACAAGATTGTGATTATACTGTAATAATATCATTACCATAAACATGGGATTACTTGTTGAAACCTCTGGAGTTGATCCCCCCTGTTCCCACAATGCCATGATCTAGTGAGCCAAACAATCTCAGCCTCGTTTTCCTACCTCTAATGTATGCGAATGTAGCCAAGTAGTTAGAGCTAACAATAGTTCCATCTTTCTTTGGAAGTCTTGATTCCCTTGGATCAAGGTCAACACCTGTGACACGAGGAGGTAAAGCAAATTCAATGAAGCTACTAAATTGATATTCACCCGGTAACTTTGCAGCTAACAAGTCCGCCCAAAACACAGGCAGGCCAGTGCTGTGCGGAACGAACTGCAGAACACTAGACCAAACAATGGTCGATAAGTTAAATAAAGTATAATTAACAAATTATTGAAAATGTCAAACATCTAGAAAACGGCAAATTCATTTACCAGAGTCTACTGCCAAGTGAAACCCCTTGTGCCTATTCCCATTGGGGTTTCTGAAATAGTTTTACTTCATGAAGCTTCACAGTTCCCAATGACCTTCCCAGCCCAACCATGCCATGTGCTCCTGTTACTGGGGACATGCATCAGCCTCATCCTTAACTTTGTGGCCTTTGAGAAGAGCTGGTGTTGGCATAACTTGTAAAAGATTCTTCACCCTGAAACAACTGCAGTTTCACTTTTACTCTTCCCAGCATGCTGGCTCTAGGCAGGCTGGGCACGTCACTCTTCCAGCAGCTTTGCCCTGACTGCAGGACTGTGTTCACATCCCACTCCCAGCCTGTCCTCTGCTCTCCAATGGGAAGAGCAGCTCTTTCAGCAGGGTTTCCACTACTTCATCCCAAACCCAGTGTCTGTGGTGGTACATACCATCGTTCTGTTTGACAGAAGACTTGTTATCAGGGACCAGAGGGTTGATTGCCGTGAGGATAAATTTAGGAACTGCAGAGACAAAAGATAAATCGTGTTCTGTTAGTTTTAAGAACTCTCTCCCAGTTAATTACGAACCCCACTGCTAATCCTGGGTTTCTGACACTGGTATTGAAGGTTGCACTTGATCTTGGAGGTCTTTTTCAACGATAATGATTGTGTGGTTCGTGTGAAGTCAAGCCAGCTCTGGGCCTGTGACTGAATTCACACACCAGCCTGCTCCAGGAACATCAGTGCATCTCCATACAGCCTGGCAACCTGCCCATTGTTCTCAGCCCTTCAAGGGTGTGCCAGCCAGTAGATGGAGACAGAAGTGGCCTCTAGATTTGGCATAAACTGGGCTGCAGCCAGATGGTAAGTTGCATCTAGATACTGGGTTTGGATGAGGATAATTCACTATTATTCTAAGATAAATGTTGAAGTTTTGTGTGACGTCATTTGCGAAGCTTCTGAGACGGACAGCTGCTGAGGAAGGTGGGGAGGATGGGAATAAATGAGCTGCATCTTTCTCATTTCATTATTTTATTTCCTTGATAAGTGTTCACAGTCTTCTTCAAATAATTAAAAGAACTACAAACAGGTGCATTGTACAGGCATGGAGAGTTCACATATTCTGTAACAGATGAATGGGCCCTTCAGCCACCCAGATCTTGGCACCTGTTTGTGTACTATGTGAAGGCAGATTGCTTGATTTTCAGACTGACGGGGGGTAAAAAAGGAAGAAATTTCAAGTTTGACACTCACCTCTATCCCACATAGAAACATTTGCCAAGAAATAGTGTTGAGAGAGTTAAATGGAACAGAGGAGACTGAGGTTTGCAGCTTAGCATAGTTTTTGCTTGGAAAACAACTAAAAATAGCAGTTCTTTCTGAGCAGAACTTTTCTTTCTGTGTGGGCTCAAAGTCAGAGCTGTTTCCTTTCCTGATGAAGGAATCCTTCTGGGAGTCTTAGCTCCTGTTTGCAGTGGAAAGCCAACAGATACAGGGGTAAATAAGCTCATTTCTGTTTTGTCTTGTACCTTGTGGTAGTCTGTAGCTGTTTTCCAGCAGCAGAATACTTTCCTTGGTGATTGGGGCAGTCAGGGAGCAGGACTGTTTCCAGCCTGCAGTCTGCATTTGCAGGCCTGGCTGTTCTGAACCACACCAACAACTGTGTGGTGGACAACATCCTGGGAGGACGTGCCTTCTCCAGTGCGTGGCCTGGGACTCCTTCACCTGTGCCAATGTTCCTCTTGCTCCCCTCCTAGGGGGAGCTCCCCAGGGCTTTGCTTGCTCTTTTCCCCTATGTCATTCAAATATTTATTGCAGGGGAATGTTCAATTCAAAATGGCATGGACAGGAAGAGCCCCTGGTTGCTTGCATTGCTTGTTTTTATTATGGTGCCTTTCAGATGCAAGGGCTTTGACTGGTATAGGCTTCATCAGGTCACTGAACAGAACAGCTGGTACCAGGATAGGAATTTTTATTAAGATAATCACATCTGTATTACAACTTGTGCCAGCACTACTTTGGCAAGTAGGAGTCAGTCACCTCCTGCAGGCTGCCAAAGGCAGCCCACAAAGGGACTCTGGCATCCAGGGAGTGCAATACACCACGGGGCTGCAGGAGCCACTTTTCCTGAGAGAGGATTCCCTGATCCTGAAGAGCCAGGAAGTCCCACCTCATGCAGATAGGAGATGATGCTGAGCAGATCACTAGGGGCACCGAGTCTTCAAGAAACCAGCACCTACCAGCTCCTGTCATGTTTTTACTGTCAGGAATGAACTGAAATGTAAGAATTCAGCCAGGCACACTACCCCTAAACAGCTGCTGACCACTGGGTGGGGAGTATGGGGTTTTTTCACACTCCTGACCATGATAGAAATACTTTGAAGTGTGTTACAGCCCTGAGAACAAAACTGCTCTGCTCTGCTGAGTTCCTGTCACTACAGGGGGAGATCTATTTGCATTATCTTAGAAGCATCAGATTAGCAGGCATCCTCTAGTGAGGAGAAAGAATGGAAACTGTCATTCTGGAACATGCCAAATTCTTCCCATGTTCATTAGATGGTCTGTAAAATAATCGGATCTGCAAATCATTGGCTAACGCTTCAGATTGCAAAGCCCAGTAAGATTTGGCAGAAGAAAAACTCTTCCAAATGTGCCAGCAACACAAAAGAACACTATTTGTTACCCACGTGTTTTTGCAAAACCACATCCCTAAATAACAGAATGCATAATTCCAGTGCAAACAAACTCAACTCTGCTTTTCTGGTACACAGACATGCAAAGAGGAATGACTTGTAATTATGCTCATGCTAATTAGAGAGAATTACATTAACTCATTCATAAAAGCAGCTGCACAATAATATAATGTATTGGTCCAATGGCAGATTCCCAGATCTCTCCAATAATAGGAAGCTGAATTACTGTACCACCTTTCACAGCTGACAAACCAATTCCTGGGGAGACTGAAAATATCTTGGGGCTCATTTTCCTCTGATCTTCAGATAGAGGTGATCTGGCCATCAATCTTACACTGTTGTTCTTAAAAGCATGTCTCAGGTAACCTGTGCCCTTTGACCACTACTCACTAGGGATGCAGCCAAAGGACTCTGCAATATGTACCCATAGAGCTGCTCCTATTGAAGCATTTTAGGGAATTCTGCTTGCCTCTTATGAAATTATATTAATCTATAGCAAACAATATGGAAAACTGTTCTCTCTTGTCTGAGGAATGAGCTGAAGTACTTTTCAGTCCTGCAGGGGATGTACAACCTCAAATCTTTACTTTTCATAAACCTTCACTTCCCTTTCCATGAGAAAGGAAACCCCTCTGTGAGGGAGAAGCTGTAGATGTACTCACATGAATCAGGTTTCAGGACTGGGCTTGTATACAGTGCTTCAATTATGCTGGACTGTTTTACCTGCATTGATGCCAGGCAATGCCAGTTTATTTTTCCTAGCTCTGTTGCAGGTGAGCTCTGTGGAACAAACTCTTATCTTGATAGTAGTTCTCAAAAATACTGAACTACATAGTTGATATTTTATGGTCGGTTGCATTTTTTATAGCAAAAAAACCCTTAATGCCAGAGTCTTTGTTAGGTGCCGCTGTGCCCAGGGGGTTGTTCACGTATTTTGTATGGCTGTGTCACAAACTTCTTGTGTTAAAGGGAAATTAATATTTAGGACGGCTCAGTGCCCATATGTGGACGTTTCTGCAAGAAGAAATGAGGGCTTGAAAATGATTGTGCATTTGCTCTTACCACATGCATAGCTGACATTTAGGTATTTTGTCACTCCAGGTAGGCACGGACTTCCAAAATCCTGGCTAGTGACAATGATTTTGCATCTCTGTTTCCCATAACACCTTTTTGATAACACTTCCAGCGCTGTGTAAGACAAACAGTCTGAAAGAAAAAATAGATAAAATAAATATACAACACCCTGGTGTTATCTTAAATGAGAGCTGCTGGATGCATGACTACACATACAAATCTGCACCTGATCTCAGGTGTAACTTCGCAGGATTTCAGGGTTAAATATTAAGGTTTGTCAATGCAAGGGAGTCAGCTGCAATAAAAATGTGAATTTGCAGTGAGGCAACTCTCCCATGTTGCCTTACAGGTGCATACTAAAGGTGCAGAAAGAGTCTCATCAAGCTCCAAACAGGTGCCCAATATAAGGTCTCAATGTTCCATTCAGGATGTGTTGGAAAAAATAAGCACATCCAAATAGCTCTCCATCTATGCCATCTCAAATCAAGAGAGATTAAATGCTGTTTCCAAGTCTGTTTCTTGGCCTTGGGTTACTGAGATGAGTCGACTAGATATCCCACTTCAGTTCAAGTCAGGTGAGATCAATTTTTGTGTGTTGCAACAGCTCAGGTTACAGGGAAGTTCAGGGTATTAAAAAGTAGCTTTTGGTTTACTATGGAGAGGTCAAAATGGGCTCAATATTTAACCAGAGAAACATGTGGCTTCCAATAATGTGTTTTGCACTGGAGCTGGAATTACTTGAGTGGGAAAGAGTGTGAGTCACACTCTGCTTTAAAAAAAAAAAAAAAAGTCTCTAAATGTGATTAAGTTCTCTGTATCCACATGTTCTAAACTCCAAGCCACAAAGCAAAAAAACACCCCGTGATTTTGGTTTCTAAACAGAAAGGATGCAGAAAGGACAAGTTTGGAGAAAGTAATGCTTCTCAGAATCTGTCTGCATCACCCCACACACTGCGGCTTTCTGTGTATGACAGATATATTTCACTCCAAGCCTCTGGGTGCGGGTACTCTCAAGGTCTGAAATGTCATTCTCTGGGGATTAAAACAGTCCCTCTTCCTACAATAAAGGATGGCCTCCAGACAGCTGCCAGCTGCAGAAGCTCATTTGTGCCTCTCTTGAGGAAGGACCAACACTGTTTGCAAAGATACTTTTGCACTGTATGCAAAGGTTCCCCAAATCTGTTTGAAAAGAAGAGAAGGTTTGAGACTGAGTTCTTGACATTTAATGTTTGCAAATGGGGCAGATTTGTAATTTTTAGAGTTAACTCCTTGACACCAGTACTAAATAAGTCATATACCTGAGCAGAGCCATCAGGAGATACTGGGCTGATCTGTCTAGCAAAGGGCTCATGGATTGCTTTGGACATGGATTTTAGGACAGAACTCTTTTGACTTTTCAGAGACCTAAAATCCCAATACCTGTGTGTCCCAAGAGAGTGCTGGGAGGAAGGGAAGGGCTGACCTAAAGCATTGAGTTGTTCTGATTAAGTAACTCAGCAGTTTTAGTTTTCCTCCCTGGCAATTCCAGGTGAGTAAGGATATATTTGGATTGACATTTTAGGCAGCCAGTAGCTTGCTTTGGCAAGTACAAAACCAAGTGGAGAGTATCAGGAGGAGTTGTTGAGTGGTTCATAAATTAATAGACTGGGAGCACAAAAGCAAACTGGCAAACTGAATTATGTTTTCCATAGAATTTCCTGCCCTGGGAGCTACTCTGGGTGCCTTATAAAACCAGGAGGATGCTGTGCTGATAGTTTTCTACATATTCAGTGATATGGCAAGTGTTTGTTTCATTTTGCCTTTGCTCATGTTTCTGTGGGACTTAATAGCTTCTTATCATTTCTATCCATGTTGGATTTGGCTCCTGAGGAGCCAGTCATTATATGCCTGCAGGTTCTTGGCAGGCCAGTTTTTGGAGAACATACCAAGGCTTGCCTGGTGTCACAGGTGAGTAAATGCAAACCGTGGCCTGTTTCTTCTGCAGGACAGGACAGATGTTACCTGGAAAGTGTTATAGCATAAATAAACTTATTTAAAACTTCTTGCATTCTGAAAATATTTTGGGTTTTAGTGATTTAATAGAAAATCCTGTCTGGTTTACATGTGGCCTTGCTACCTTCCCAGTAGTTCTCCCAGCAGCTATGATGGGATTAACTTGAATAACTTAACCTCCTCCTGGTCAAACACCTTATTCCAGTAACTGAATGAGGAGAGGTCAGCGCTGTGTTTTGAGTAAAGGAATCCCCATGGAATGGCCCCAAAGAAACCATGGCTTGGGAGATGAACATAAATATGCAATGTGGCTTCTTTCTGTCTAGAAAAGTGCTTTTGGATCTACACAGATATCCCTGGGGCTTGTTAAGACTGGTACTAAACATTTTCAATAACCTGCCTCTGGAAAGGCACATTCCCAGAGTGCTAAAAGGCTGGTGGCATCCAGCGGTGGTGGACAAGGCAGCAGTATGTGGCTGGGAAAACACTCCATTCTCCATGCCTTTCTCCCAAAGTTGCTTGTTACACACCAAGACTGTCGGTGGATCTTTTGTACCAGACACTGCTATGGATGGCACGGGGACACGGGTGTCAAGATGAGGTTCTTAATGCAGTAATAAACTATCCAATCTGACTGCAGCTATTTAATAGTTGGAGCAGAAAGCCTTGTTTCTGGAGGAAAGGCTCTTTCAGCTCCCTAATTAGCTTTGTTTTGGAAAGTTTTGGCATGCAAATGACATGCCATAAATCACACAGGCTTTAATGAGAAGTAATTTGTCTTCTGGTTTCTTAAAGCTGCTCTCAATTCAGACAGGAGGAGCTTTCCCTCCTTTTCTTTCCACCCTGCACACAAAACCTGCAGGTGATGGAGCATCTTGTGCCAGGCTTTAGAAACAGTGTCCTGTCTCACCATCTCCAAATGCTTCCAACTGCTTTCATCCCCAACTGCTCCTTACACTGCTTTATGTCTTCTGGGCTGTGCCCACACACAGAAGAATAAGGAGCTCGCTTTTAAAATCAACTGAAAGCAAAGATTTCACACCTCCAAATCAGGATGGCTTGTGCTTTGTGGAGCCCAGATATCAGCTGTGGGGACAAGAATTGACAAGGCGAAGCTGTGGAGTTTGGAGCAAGCTAAGGCTGCAGACTCCTAAAGAAAGTTGCTGAAATAATATGGTAATTTATGCAAGAGCATGGCACACAGGGTCCTGCCTGTGCATCAGAAAAGGGCCACTCGAACTGCTGATTCCAGCAGAAACACACAATGAGATTGGCAGCACTTTTGTACAAAAAAAACCCCAAACGTGGTGTCTCTCTCCTCCTTGCACATGCATGTGCAGAGTGGGGGATCCAGCCCTCCAAACACCAAGGGCAAGAGACAAGTGTGGCTCTCCACTTCCTAACAGCAGGAACCAGACTCCCTGCTCCCTGCATGTGCACAGGCAGGAGTTCCTTGGCTCCTTTTAGACTTCAGGGCCAAGTGTACTTTTCCAAACCTTTCACAAATGTGAGCCATGAAGAAAATAGACCCAAGAAACCCCTGAACTACTGGTAAAGAAAACATTACTGGTTAAAGTGATGTGTGTCTCAGCGTGCTTCAAGCAACTTCCACCAGCGAAATCTGATCTTCCCTGTTCATCTCAGAAGAAAGTTATTTGGACTCTAAAAATGGTGGCTGGTCTCTTCCTGCCTTCAAATAATCACTCCTCATCCTGCTGCTGCACTGAAAACCTCTTCTTTTAAGGGAGTTTTGGCTTGACAACATTCATAGGGGTGCAATGGCTCCTACTGGCACCTCTTGAGGCCCAAAGCACCTATTTAGCGTCTCAGTTTGCTCAGGCTGACACAGGCAAGGACCTTTTCATATCTGATGTCTGCACAAAGAAAGAGCTGACTTAAGGGGTTTTGTGGTGGAAGCAAAATTGAACTATTTTATCCTTACTTTTGCATCCGCAAAAATTCATTTGATTCCTGTCTCCCATGCCCAAAGTGGCAAGGCAGTGTGGAAACATTTCCAGACCTGCCTAAAGCTGCTTGTACCTTCACTGCTGTTATTTCTGCTCTCAAGAGACCTTCCCAGGGGACAGACTCACACCAGGCAAAGAGTACATCTTTTAGTAAGAGACAGAAACCAAAAGCTTTTCAATCAGTCAGTGAATAAGAGGCCCTTTGAATTGGCTACAATATCCAAGCAAACAAACAAAAGAATCACAGCATCATAGAATCCTGTTACATTTAAAAAATCAT
The DNA here is from genome assembly GCF_026979565.1 of Vidua chalybeata. Lineage (NCBI taxonomy): Eukaryota > Metazoa > Chordata > Aves > Passeriformes > Viduidae > Vidua > Vidua chalybeata. Next base: position 116,516,525 of record NC_071531.1, on the reverse strand, counting down.
GACACCTAGTTGGACTGGAAGGAACCTACAGGATTTTGAAAATCCCCCTTGCTTGACTTTCTCACCCCTTCTCCTTACCTGAATTCTACTGGGAATAAAGAGGAGACTAGGACAAAGCCCAGCCCCAGGGTATGTCTTGGTACAGTGCAAGCTGTGATGAGAGTTTGTGAATTCTCCACCTCCCTTCTCAACCCTCCAAAAGTGGGACCAGGTAAAAGAGAGGGCTGTACCAGAAAGAACCCCACCTTCCACCAATGAGAACCGTGTCAGGGGTAGAATTCAGGGCTCTGTTGGCCACTGGTGCTTGAGGGAACATACATCTGACCAGCCAATGCGCATCTGTCGGAATCTTCGCCCAGATTGGGGTGACTCCGGGTGGTGGTAAAGTCTCTCCTCCAACCTGTGCCTTCAAAGAAAGACCCAGCAGTCTTCAGTCGTCTGGTCTCAAGGCAGTTTATTGCATGTTATCTCAAGGCACACACACTCCCTGGCATTCTCTCTGACTCCTTCTCCCTCTGCGTCTCTCTCCGTCTCCCTTTGTCTTCGTCTCTCCCGCCCAAGGGGCTGGTGCCATCTTTTATATCACACATTACCTATTAAATGTTTATAGTTTTTCCCCAATGCCTATTATCTATATTGAACAGTGGCTTTCTACTCTAAACCAATCTGTGAGTGCCAACATCACCAAGAACATGGGGAATAGGAAGGAGAAAGAAGGAGGACAGGGCACGCCCAAATCCCTCCATCTTAGAACTTCTGACCCCCATGTACAAAACTCAGACCCCTCTGTACAAGGCCTAAAACCCCCCTGTACAGCACTCAAAAATCCTACCTTTTACTTTGTGATTAATTCTATTATAATATCTAAACTTTTGTGATTTCTTGTTCTTCCTGCAAAGTTGGTAAATTGTTCCATGGGTCAAATTCAAAATCACAGGGGTTTCTGGCTGCCTGCCAGGGTCTCAGAGGCTTCTGCCCTGGACCCGGAACATCCAAGAGTGTCTGAGGGACACCTTGGGTTCCGACATGCATCCAGAGGAATTGCTGGGAAGGATATTGCAGTGTTCTAGCTTGCAAATTGAACCTAGAGACAACCTGCTACCAAGCCTTCTTTCAAGTATTTTCAAGTATTCATATACAAGAGTAATTTATTATTTGAGAGGTATTTGTTGACCTGAATCTTCCTGGTGCTCTCTATGGTAACCTGTTCTGGCACAATTCTTTAACTTTTTCTGACCAATAAATTTTCTGTTTCCTCATGCACATGTTAGTACAAATATAAAAGAGATAATGGGTCAGAAAAGGCAGCAATTCTCACAGGAACAGACTGCTATGGTTTCCTGCTTTGGTGCTGGGCACAATGGATTCCTCTAGGCAGAACCATCTGCTGCAGAACCACACCCAGAATTTTCTTGTGAAATTTTTTATAGTCTTAGTAAAACAGGAAAGTTGCTTGCTGGAAATTCTGTACAGGCTTAACAGTGCCAGGCATTTGGACAGCTGCAGAGGCAGCCATTAAACTGGCTCAGAAAACCAGTTGCTTAAGTAGATACTCATGCTAAATGTGGAGGGTGAGGCTCAGGATCCTACAAGTGCTCAGGATACCTCCCACAGCAGAGATGGATTTATCTAGTTTATTTCCTATATGGAGAAGAGCCTTTTTGCCAAAGAAATGTTATGTTTTCCTGGGTCCCCTTTGAAGCAAAGCTCTGGAAATCTATCAGCTGATTTGACAGGTGGTTCACAGAAGAGTGATGCTTGAGCTCAACACATCTGTGCAGCCCGGAGCTGCTGTTTGTCACTGCTGTCACACACATCAGCAGGTAGCCAAGATCTCGAGGACTATCCAATTCAATACTCAGTACACCTGGCAGGACTGCATCAGGTATGGAGAGATGCAAAACTTCTGAGCTCACCAGAGACTTTCTGGGCTTGTCATTAGGACCTATGGGTAACTTCTCTTGTGCATAGTGCTAAAAAAATGGCCTCACATTTTCTCTGTGATGCAGTGAAAGAACTGGAATGGTTTGAGCGCTGCCCTTAGGCTGAGTTTCACCAATGTGAGCAGAAACAATAATGGATGTGTGTTGGAGCCAGTTCAGCTTTTGGTGCAAGGATAAATGGGTACATGGGTTCTGATTCAGGAGGGAAGAGCTGTCTCAAGTCATTACATTCAAATTACCATTGTTTTCTATGAGAGAAAGGTACGCAGTCATTGCAGAAATCTAATCATGCACCCACTTACATCTGTAGGTGCTTAAATAACCACGTAAGTAAGATTCAGGCTCGAGACAGATAGATCTGGAGCCAATTGGGTCTGGCTCCTAAGTGCCAAGTCTTTTGTGATAACTGAATGGGAACTCCCAGGCCACACAGGGGCTTTGGGAAATTCCAACACCTGCAGAAAAGTCACTAGCACCACGCAGGAAGAGGCCAAGCACTTCCATTAAGTAGTAGGAAATCTATACAAGGATCTACCTTCTGTAGATCTACTTTGTGTTTGTCTCAGGTTTTTCTCCTACTACTACTGTCTTAGGCTGCTTTACATAACACAAAACCAGTGCCAGCCAGGGTGTTGCTGCTCAGGTGCTTGCACACAGGGGCCACAGCAGAGCTTGTTGCTGTTGTAAATTCTTTCTCTTTATCCTGGGAAAATTTATCCATTAGGAAAGGTTTGCAGAATTCTGATTGTGAACTGTGAGTGCTGACATTAGAGGCAAGGGAGTGATTTTGAGAGGTCAGTGAAGTGCAAGACGTAAGTGTGGTGGCAACCTCTCTTGATCAGCCGAGACATCTCTGCCCTGCCTTGTGTCACCTGTTAATGCCACTGTCATAAGGGGTGCGGGGGCCTGTCAAAGACCTGCTAAAATGTTTTCTCCACAGAACAGACAGGCACTGCTAAGTCTGTCTGAAGGCCCAAGAGAGCCAGTGTGAAAAACAGACCTGGCAATATTAAATAGATTCTTGTCTAAGAACAGATTGTGATTTTCAGCCAATAAATTTTTAATAGCATCTATGTAACTAAATAGAAACATTGGCTTGCAGACAAAGGGCTCTTAAGATTAATTATTAGCTCTTCTTGATGTTCAGAGATGCTTCTCACAGGCGACATGTAAAGCATGTTTCTTAGGAGCAGTGTTAAGCCTTTGCACAGGGCTGGCGTCAGTCATGCAAGCCCTTCCCTGTGTAGCACCAAGGGGTTTGAACAGCACATTCATCTCGTGCTGGCCTTCTCATGGCATGAAAAGTTACCTTCATGCCTTTGGTGTCACCACTGAAGGTACTATTCAGCTTAGTACTAGGTACGTAGGGCATTCCTGACTTGGTGCCAGAGAGAAGTCCCAGGTACATTTAACTTTATAGTGTGCCTCCACAGCCCTGGGGTCTGGTCATACAACAGCATCTAAAGCAATGGCCCTGCCCCATGGAGCCTCTCTGTGCAGTCTGCAGCTAATGCAGGGACTATCTGGCAGAAACAGGTATCAGAGAAGAAGGAGCAGTAAGACACAGTATCATGACACTCGGGTCACTTGGTCATTGTCAGAAGCTGGAGGAAGAAGAGAGACAAACAGCTGATATTTAGTATATGTCACCTAAATTCAAGACAGGCAAGGGAACTAGTTTTTGATGCTAATCATACTAAGAACTGATTAACTATATGAAAGTTCATTACTTTGCTACATTTCTTACTCTATGTTCCTCCCTCATATTGGGCAATTTGTTTGAGTTTCAGAAATAATCTCTTTCACTTTTCCATCATGGATGCTTTCAAAACACCACTGCTCTTGCACCTGAAGTTTCTGCCCACCTGTGTTCTCTCTTCCCTGTGCTTCTGCCTAGAGAAGGTCCCTCAGTGGTGCCCAAACATACCAAAGGGGGGTGTGTGCTCCGCCTTTGTTGAGCAGACGCTCTCCTCGTGTGCCCATCTGCCATAGGTGGCCGAGTAGATGATAAGGAACTTGGATTCCTGACAGTGGAGCTTCAGTTCCTGGTTTTCACATGCTGATTTGGTTTTGTATTCAGCTGAAGTAGAAGCAAACAGCAATATGATAGTGTGAGGCAATTTAAATAGCTGGACTATTAATAGCAAATAGCAGCAGGACAGAACTTTCCTGCAAATGCTGTTGCAAGTGACACATGGCACCTGTACAGCTAGACACAAAGTCAAGAGCAGAGTGCTTCTTCCAAATGAATTGTGCCCAAGTGACTGCCTAGAGCCTGTGGCTCCATCTTGAACAGAATAGAAAACCCTAATCTTGCCAATCTCCTTTCCCAGTGAAACAGCCTCCCTGCTTTCTTGGCTTTCTTTCCACTCCTGCTCAGCAAGAGAAGCTTCACCCTTGCCTTTTGTCTCTCCTGGGGACACTGTTGCATTCTACACGTGCCCCAGCTGCCTCTGCACACTCATCAGTCAGGCAGGGTTGGCACTGCTCAGTGACAGCGCGGGGCGAGCTCGGACAACGGGAGGACAGAAGGCCAAGACGGGGTCCCCACCCCAAGCCAGACAGTGCTGTCAGCTGTATTTGCACTGTTCCACCAAGGTCAGTGGGTTTCCCTGGGTGCCACTATCCAGCAAGGGCTCATTTGAAAGTTTGGCTGGCAAAGTGATATGAATTAGGAGCCTGAAAAAAATCCCCCCCCTCCCTTGCTCAGCTGGCACAGGCAGCCTGGCAGCACCCTCAGCAGAGGTGGGGAAGGCACTGAGCTCATCTTCATGGCTTATCCCTCCTAGGGTACCCCTTTAAATCTGCCACCTGGCCAACAAGGCTCCTCCTGGCCTAAGCAGCCACTCTGTTCGTGGCACTTGACTTTCTTAAGTCTTTCTGGTTGAGCTGTGGTGCCAAACCTTTTTAAGGCAGATAAGGTCAGGGAGAAGAGTTTATTCTCCTCCAATTTTTTGTCCTCAAAAATGTGAAAACAGGAAAAGGAGATTCCTGAGCTGAGCAGAAGAAAAGGGAAACCTTTTTGTTGGTGAGTGGTGTCCCTCTGAGTGGAGGGTGGATGCTGGTTCTTTGGGAACTGCAGAGAGAAAATCCTCCTATCTACTCATGAATGAAAACATTGTTGTTTCATCCAAAACAGAACAGATAAAACAATGGGTTAATGTTTTTGATAACAGTCCATTTTTTTCCATTTGAGCTCATCAACAGCCACAAGCTTAAGTGTAAAAAGGAGTGATTTTGAAAAATATTTTGAAAACATTTTTGAAAACATTTTGAAAAATACTTGGCCTACTGCAGGTTGTGACTTCTGCAGAAGCACCTGCCATGCTGTGCACACATAAAGAGGCCAAAAACCTGGGGTCTGTGTCCAAGGACTGACAGCCTGCAGCTGGACTCTGAGTTTGCCTGGCTATGCTGGAGAGGCTGTGGAAGTATGTATAACCCCAAGTGGTATCAGGCAAGGAGAAGATAAAACATACAGCAATAATAATTCTAAATAGGTGAAAAACCAAGGGATTTAGGCAACTGCTTAAGTGCCCACTTGAAGGCAAGGAGACTGCAAAATATACTTGAAGTTATCCTGAAGTGATTTCCTGAGTAAGGATGTTTTCTGCTGCCAAGACTAACAATATTGGTATCTTACCTACAAATATAAATTTCCTGTCACTGAAATCATGCCATTTCCCCTGGAATTGGATTATTCCTCAATTCTGAAGGCAGCAGCTGCTGTTGAATATGCCTTTGACCAGCTTTTTAAAAAGTCAGATCACAGAAAATACTATATACTCAAAGAAGCTCATCTCCCGTGGGAAAAAATAATAAGCAGCTTCTGAAAGTAATAAACAGGATGCCAATTAACTTTTGATTAGCAAAAAGAAATTTCTAATGACACAGACACTGCTATGATATTCAAATCCATCTACTATTAATAATGGACTATTAATCTACTATTGATAATTGCAATATACAAAAATAATTAAACTATTGAAATAATAAAACAGATAATGAAAATTTTAAATTTGAGGCATTTTTCCCCCCTAATGATTGGCCCACTGTATCTCCCTGGGAGTTCTCCAAAGGTAACATCTGCCTACTCCACTCCATTTCTCTGCTCTGACTTCCACTTTCCATGAGCTGGCCCTTCAGTTTGCTTGCTACCTCCTCCTGTTCTACCCCTGATATCTATCTTAGTGCTCTGATTAAATAAAAGCCCCTTAGTGCTTTCTCCTTTGCTTGCAGGTTGTGTTTTATTTCTGTGTTGGCTGGTGAACCCACCCATAAATCATCATTCGGCTGTTTTGTTTGGGACCCATTTCAGCCACACCAGGAATTCACTGCTGAAGGAGCTGAGCCCCCAGGCTGCTGGAGCTTGTTCTCGCATACCATAGCAACAAGGAGAACAATTAAAAACTACCAGTAAAGGAAACCTCATGAAGATTATCTTGATCATTCTTCCCCTTTCTCATGTTTACAAAGTGGATTCTCTTTGAGTCAGGATTTGACCCTTCACATATCATCATTGAATGTGCACAGAGCACAGGTGATTCTACAATAAAAGCCTCTAACCAAGTCAGCACATGTATCTTCTGGCCATTATTCCATAAACAGGAGATATTTTTGAATCTTTGAAAGCTTTGGGCCCAGCTCCTTAAGTATTTTTTGCATATTCCTTCCTAGGAAACCTTCATTTGGATCCTTAGCCCAAGCATCTGGTTTTGCTGTTCAGCTCTTTCTAATATGACATTATCATTGCTATTTCACTAAAAATAATTTCCATAACACTTTTCCTTTCTAGTCTGATGTCTGACATCTGCCCCTGCCAAACTACACTGGTCATTAAACTGGCAGCAAGCACCCTGAAGCTGCAAACTCAATTGAGAGCTAAGGTAAAGTAGAAAAGAACAATTTGTTATCAATCCAGGAGCCCCAAAACCTCACATGGATTTATGCAAAGCCTTGTGCAGTGGCATTTTAACCAAAACAAGCAACAAAACACGCAGAAAAACACATTTGCCTGATAAAGATTACTTACTAGGTTTGCATTTAAAGGAGACAAGGAGGAATTTAGTGGTCCCTGGACACAGATCAGGCCCAAAAACCCGACTATTGACAAGGAGTTGACAGGATCTCAGGTTTTGGCATTCATCCAGTACTTTCTAGAACAATGGGCAAAAAGGATAGTCTTGACAACAAGGTATGAAGCTATACAGCAACGAAAACACTTAGTTGTACTTTGTTCTACACAGGAGAGAAATCACAACTTTTTGGCTATAAACATGCAAGAAACATCTGCATCACTGGATCTAGGCCATAGCTCTATGGACTTGGGAGTCATGGCCAACTTTATGGGAACACATTGATCACAGCTATGCTGACAGCAAATTAGGATGTTACTAACTTGCTGTTGTTTGTCCCTTTTCCCTCTGCCCCTGGGGAGGCTGGCCAAGTTCCCCTGAGTGCCACCACAGCCTCGATGGTACAGAGCCCAGAGCACGTGGGAACACACTTAGCCCCCAGCTGTCTCACTGACATGCTTGAGGGACTCGTACACTCCTGAGCACATTTATGGGAGTGCAGTGTCCAGGGAAAGCATGGCAACAAAAAAGGTGTCTTCTTAACCACTTCTTCTTGATCTGCTTACATGTACCTGAACATGCTCTGTAAATAATCTTCACTTGAAAGAGTTCTGACTAATGACAAGTACAACTCAAGCTTTAAGCCATGTGTACGACATCCTGCTTAAGGGACACTTCCTTCTCACTTGCAGTTACACACATTATCAGATATTTACTTGACTTGCCATGAGCAAATTTCAGAATTGGTTTGATTGGATAGCACTGATGTGCAAGTCTATTCTCAGCCTCCTTGTCTTGTTTTGTGGGGTGTTTTTAATGCTGTTCTAAGGCCGTATGTACTCCAAATTTATACAGCAATATATCCTTGTTCTTACAGTGCAGCTTCCCTGGGAGTGGCAGCAGAGGAAGACCACAAACAGGTCAGCAGTGTTATACACAGTGTTATGTGGACTCTCTCCCAGTCTGGCAAAAGGACTGAGTGCTCATACTGCTCACACTGGTGCTCCCACTCCAGCTGTGCTCTTGGAACTGTGGCTGCAGAAAATATGAAGACATTGCCAGGGCCAGTCTGTCCAGTTTTTAACACAGTCACAAGCCAAAATACCTAAAAACACTCAGTTTAAATGCAGCAGTGTATTTAGGAAATTCTTATTCACCTACAAAACTCAGTTAAGAGAGGGCTTTTCTGACACTTTTTGGATAGTCTGTGTGGTTGTACACAGGATTCATGATGTTTAAAATCACAGCAGGCTGTGACAAAGGAGGGTGTTATCCCCAGGTCACCCCACTCTTAACAGGAGTAACTGTAATAAACCATTCTGATAGTTTTAGGTAGTTGTTCAAAATCTATGGGAATTTTTGCTTTTTTTCACATCAGAAGAGGTCTCAGTCATACCAAGAGACCAAATCACAAATTTACCACTGTGGTGGCACAAGCTGCATTGCTATTTCCAGGCTGAGAGAGTTGGCAGTGGCTGGATCTCTGCTGTCATCACTGGAAACCTTCCCTCCCAAGCAGCAATGACACACATTGGCAGCACATTGCAGTGATCCTACAGCTCCCATTGGCAGAGGAAGAGGACATGCATCCAACACTTTTTCAGCATTAAATGCACTCTAAAGAGTTTAAAAGGGAAGGAAAGCACAGCAGACTTAATTTTATCAGTCAATTTTCCTTTTACAGAGTTGCAAGTCAAAAAAAAAAAAAAAAAAACCTCCTCCTTAATTGGGATAGTTCTGGAAGGGACCAGTGAAATAGAGTTACATTTTTAGTAAATGGAGATAGCTGTCCCCTGCTGAGTCACCTTCTGTTTGCACCTGAGCTGAATCATCTCCTGTGCATCTGTTTGTATTTTCTCCTGCCTAATGTAAACAGCAGTCGCATTTTCTGTCATGATGCTGTGCAAAAGCACGCAGCCACAAAAGCAAACAATGATACTCAAAATATCACCGGGCAGTTGCTGTCTCTAGCCAGATCCAGCTTTGCAGTGATCCCTCTGACAAGAGATCTCTGTAATACGTGCCTGTGATGCTTCCTCCCAGCTACAGGGCATCATCTCAGCTGCCTGTGCAGACTGCAGATCCACTTCCAAAGGGAAGGGAAGGAGGGATGACGTCACTGGTGCTCTTTTCTAAGAAATCAGTTTACAAGATGTGTTCCTTCTCCTTAACAGAACTGTAACTCCCTGAGATGCAGAGCATTTGTATCTGACACAAATTCATAGCCTTGCCAAAATGCTTTCATGCCTTTGATCAGCCACAGTGCCCAAATGATGATGGTAGTTTATATAACAGTTAGCCATGCTGTGTTTATTATATTCAAGGGAAAAAACTGCCCATAGAGACCTCACAAAGGCACTCATAAGCCCAAAGTAATAATTGGTACCACTTTGCTGTAGCCAGTAACATAACATTAAGGATGCATCTGGCCTGCTGTTTTTGGTGGAGAGATGTACTTTCACATGGCCCATAGGTCATGTCTGGAATGTCCTCAAAAAATTGCAGTACATCATGGGTGAGCCACACTTATAAAATTGCCCTAATACTGTTTCTAGGGAGAGGATACTACTTCCAAACCACTTCGTAACACCCTTCAACTCAGTATTGGTGGGAACAGACATTCCTTGATGTCAAGAAGGAACATGTGGCCTACAGATAGAAATGTTGCAAACTCCATCAAAACTTCTGTAAAGCATTTACAAGTTTAACAAACAGAACATGTTCAGATTCCACTGACTACTCATTTTTGCAAGGATTTACTGAATTTGGAACAACACTGGGTATTTTTCACTAAGATGAAACAAGCCTTTGACAGAAGTGTAAGTCAGACCTTGATACAAAAGTCTTCACAGCAGAACGTAATAATTGATGAAGTATAAATCATTTTAAGCTATACTGAAGCAGGCCCAGCAAGCAAACCATAGGTTGTTGCTGAAACCAATCAGGTAGTCACAGAAATGCAGATATTTGCAGAAATTCTTGGGATTTGCTGTTTAACTGTTGCTGTGTCTTTTCAGTGAAGGAAGACAGGCATGCAACAAGCAAAATGACAACCAGCATGTCATCTTATTCGCTGGATTTGTAACCCTGTTCTGTCCCATGCTTTTGTCCTCCCCTGGGGTCAAGGAGGGCCTGTGTGGTAGATTAAGACTGGTCAACTCAGCCATGACCAGCCCTTGAATGGAAAGGAGCGGACTATTATAGGGAACTTTAAGAATGGGGTTTTCCAAAGCAAGGTTCATCACAACAGAAGGCAATCTTCAAAGCTCTCACAATCCTATGGTAATGCCCTGTTGTCCAGACAAACCCTTCCAGCTGAAACACTTTTGGTGGTGAACTGCCGTAGGTACAGTGTTGTCTCATTCAAGGTCAAGAACAGTTTCACAGAAACAGCAGGGAAACCGTCAAAATCATTCTGTACCTTAAGAACCTTTACAACATGTGGTACCTGCAAAGAGGTGGGTGCCACGCAGTTCCTGGGTTCTGTCATCCTGGTTTCAGGCTCCCAAGCACTGCACATGTGGGGGTCCTGCCCATAAAATGCTGACTGAATGCTGATGGTTGAGTGCCGAGGGCAGTGCAGGCTCAGGTGCTGCCCGTCGCAGGCATAGGCAGTGTGATTCTGCAGGAGCTTCGTTAGGTAACCTAGAAAATATTCAGCTCTGTTACAACTAGCACAGGAAATGACAAGCTCGTTAGATAATAAGAAAACCACAATCAGTCTCCGGAAGGAAAGGGCATTGTAGTCAAGGTTACACGTCTGGCCTCCAGCCACCCAGTTCTCTGAATGGGTCACCCCTTATGTGCTCATACCACTCCGGGCTGGAAAACACAAGGTCTCGTGGCAGGGAGTGCGAGCCCTCCCAGTGCTCCAGCAGCAGCAGGATGTGCTGCACGGACAATGCATGGGCTCAGGCCCTTGCCAGTCGTGGCTGCTCACAATCCCAGGGCGTGTCTGCAACAGTCAGAAGGGTATTACTAGGTTTTCTGCGCCAGGTTCTTGCATTCCAGCTGCCTAAGGTATTCCTTATACGTCTTGTTAAAAGGATGTGCTGCACTTTTGTGCTTGTGGGCTGTTGTGTTTCACACACTCTTAAGTATAATGGAGGAAAAAAGAACCCCTCACATTTTCTTGTGGGAACGTTTTCTTGTTGTGGCTGAATCAGGGGTTTTTTCTATCGTTAAAATAAAAATTAGTTTTCTCAAAGAAAATACTGAAAAAAAGTTCACTCCTTTTGATTAATTAAAATTTGCCCTTGAAGTAAAATGTGCCATTTAATTTTCATACTTCTGCCTTTCATAAACTTTCCCTAAAGACAAGCAATTTTCAAAAAAGTTTTTAAATAGAAACTTTTGTGCTCCAAGCAAAAGATAGGAAAATCATGTAATCATAGAATGGCTTGGGTTGGAAAGTTCCTTAAAGATCTCCTAATTCCAACCCCCCTGCTACCTTCCACTAGAACAGGTTGGTCAGAGCTCCATCCAGTCTGACCTTGAACACTTCCAGGGATGGGTCAAACATGTCAGTACTCTGACATATTTTCCAGCTCCAGCTGTGCATCTGGATGACGAAAATCAGCTTCCCTATCAGTTATAAAGTCTGGAGGAAGGAGAAGCCTGCTCCATCATTATCTTTACTGTTCCCCATTTGGAGCCCAGGGGAGGACAGGAGTCAGGCAGATGCACCTTCCAGCGCAGCAGAGCTGCACTTGAGTTCCTCAGTCTGAGCACTGGCACTGAAACTGGGACAGAAAAAAAAATTCATGCCCTGCATTTGCACTCTGGACCTCAAGGAGACCAATCAGCAGCAATCCCCACAGCTTCTCACAGGTTAAAAAGAATAACCAAGCCCACAACCAAACCCATCCCCTACATTTTCTGTGTAATTGAGATCACAAATAATTGAAGTTCCTTGCCAGAGCCCCTCCTCTGTCAGCCTGCTCCTGAGAGATGCTGAGTGCTGCCAGGAAAATGGGCCGAATGCCCAATTGCACCCAAGTGACTTCACTATGGCCAGTGATGCAGAGGGGCTTCCTGTGGCATTTGCTGAACGCCTCTGGCATCAACATCATGCCATAAAGGGCCACGGTGTCAGGGTGTTCAGCCCTACATGAGTTGCAGGCACTCAGCACCCTCACAGATACCACCCAATATTTTTAATCATTTCAATTCTTCAGGTTTTAAGTTACCTGGGGCCAAGAGTGCTGTATACAAAACAGTCCAGTATTCCCTAAAGAATATCAGCTATGCTGTGATTTGGATGAGTTCCCTGGCATCTTAACTGCTACTTTGATCCTGCAAATTCCTAATCCAGCATCTAAGCACCTTTCTCCAACAATTGCAACTATTCAATCCTTTAAGAAAATATCTTTATAAAAAACTTGCTCTGATTCTGTAGGAGCAATATGGTTCACTTGTAAAAATGACATTAGATGGACTGGTGAAAATAAGATATCTTGCTCTCCAACCTTCCAAGCAGCTTAAACATGACTCTGCTGTTACTTAAATCCTTGTGTATTTGCACACAATAAGGGATAAAAATAGTAATGGAAATTGCTGAAACCTAATGTTCTCTGATAAGAGGAATGGTGACATAGTATCTGAATTGCTCGACTCACAAGGCAGACCACATAAACCTGCATTTTTTCATTACTGCACACACAGACACACGTGGAACAGTCAGTCCTTTGCAGCTCACAGCCCATGCTGAGGAAGGACTCCCACTCCAAAAGTCACGATTTCCTCTTACCCTTCTCTGAAAAACTCCCATGTTCTTTCCTGTCCTCATGCTGGCCCTCTCCTCATAGTGGGGCACTGCCTGCCCTGCACTCATCAGTTTCCTCAGCAGTTGCTGCTTCTACTCCTTTCCTGGGTAGTGTGGCTTGTAGTCGCCCTGGTAGAAGCTTCACCTTCTTGAGACCATGCGTATCCCTGTATTGTGTACTGACTTCTGTTCAGAAACAGATTTTCCCAGAGGGAGCAAATTCAGCCAAACAACAATTTAAAGTTGGGGGAAAATTGGGTGTGATCTCTACCACTAATAACAGCCACAGTGATCAGGAGTGAGGGTTGAACTCTTCCTGGGGCAGCTTCCTGTCCTTTCCTGTTTTGTTTACTTCATCAGTATGAGTTAGCTGTGAATTTGGGGAAAACTTTCTTTTACTATCTAAATATGGGAGCTGGAGGCTGTTCCTGGACTACAGCAGACCTACAAGTCCTGGTCCCCTGCATGTCAGAGAAGTCTTCACTAGCTGCTAGATGGCCAAGGAGATTCCCTTTTCCTGAAGAGTAGGGCAGAGGGAGGGCTGGAGCACAACCAGCATGGATGGACCGAGGTTATGGCTCTCTGTTCACTTGGGCTGGGCAATCAGAAGACTTGCAAGTTTTAGGGTTTCTTACCCTGAGAATTGTAACCAGTCCCTATAAAAAAACCTTAGTTTTAAACCTTAATGTTTTAAACCTAATATTGGTTTATTTTCCTTGTTTTCTGGGTTAGGTAATGGAGGGGGAGATGTGGTTCAGCTGCACCAGATACTTTTCCAAGTGTCATTCTGTAATGAGGAGGACTATAAAGTCCCTCTTTTTTTCAGAAATAATAAATGTCACTCTTTAAAGCAATATGAAACTATACCAAAAAAGTTAACTACCATGAGAATTGTCTAAATTAGAAAACTTTGGCAATACTGCAGTGTCCCAATAACATCTCTACACCTCTGTGTGAAAGCCCCACTAGGCACTTTCCCATTTATCCAGGACACACATTCCTAAGCTATGTATGGAGTGCTCTGCATCTGGAATCATGTACGAGACGTTAGAGACTGGCTCAGAAGATAAGCCTAAAGCACACAGGCACAAAAAATCCTATTATTTGGAGGCCAGAAGGTATCGTCCCATCCAACTGTCTGTCTAACCCAGACTACTCATTCATTGTAATCTTTTACTGAGACTCAAAACACCAGTACAGAATCCCAGCGTAATCCTTTCTTCCAGAATTAGCCAAATTAGTCACAGCATCCACTGTGTTGACAAAGAACTTCAACTCAAAAAACATAGCACCAGAGAACCACACAAAACACTGAGGCTGAGCAGCTGAACAAAGCCTTACTGATCACTTTTTACTGAAAAGGAGAACTGATAAATGATTTTAAAAATGACTGACCAAAAAAAAAAAAAAAAAAAAAAAAAACTGGCATAGGAGAATAAATAGATACTTCTTTGTATGAAAAAGAATTCTTAAGGGGTTATAGCTTCTCATACTTAACCACTTGCTCCTGGCATAATCACTTTGAATAGCAACAATAAGGGTATCAGTGGACCTGAAGGTAGGGAAATCCAAATTTCTTTTTTTTTTTTTCTGCTTAAAAACAATGAAAATCTGGGAACTTAGAAAGTTCTGTGTATGTTGGATCTCCCCAGATGCAAGGATCAAGGAGAAGAGCATTTCAGGCTGTGAGCCCAATGCCCAGCACACACTAAAAGCAATCTCAGCATTGGCTCAGGTAATGTCTTTTGGGTAAGAGATCAGCTTTGCAATGCAGTATTTTTAGAGGCTGAGGCTGAGTAGTCCACAAGCTGTAAAGGTTCTCAGAACTGGGCCTTCATACACAGATTTAGCAATATCAGCTCCTGTGTATCGTTCAATTTAATTTAATTAGCACATAAATTTGCTAGCTCATTTTAAAGACACGCCAATCTATTTCAGATCAAAATAGATAGAAATAGCACATGTATTGTTGTGGGAGTCCCAGAAGGCTAATCCATCCGGTAAATCTCCATCAGTTCCCACAGTTCTGTGAAGAATTGTGCCAACACTCATTAAAAATACACAGCTTGGTATTAAAAAGCCAGCTTGGTGAATTTGAAGGAAGCTATTTCATGCAGTGATAGCAGAATAGTTAATAAACTCAACTACAAACACCATTAGAAGCACGACTCTGATATTGCTTGGTGTTTGGGATCCAGCTGCAGTACTTCTCCAGCAATATTTTCTCCGTTGGTTTGTGAAGGACACTGAGGAGAAATTAACTCCTGAGTTTCAGCCCCAATCCCATCTGCCATACCCTCTGCTGGTCTCGAGGCAGCTATGCCACAGATCATGCTGTGCCAGGGCTACTCTGTCCACAGCGACAAGGATCTCTTGGCGTTCCCTTTCACCTGGCTGTCTGCAAATTCTGCCTGTGGCAGCTCTTTTTTGGGATTAGTAATTGAGGAAGGCAAAATGTTACCCAGGAAAAAGACTAAAATTCTAAATTTTTTCTAAATTCAAAATTCATGACACGATGTTTCTTGCTTCATCATTTTATTATTTTTTATCTAAGTGTCTTGTGAACATTCTGTTTGACTCATTCTAGCTATACTCCATGACGCAATCTTTAATCAGTAAGAAATACACTTGGACAGAAGCATTGTTTATTCTTCTTGCTGTTCAGAAATTAGCACAATTAGCTTTACTCAGCATATGAACATAAAAATCTGTAATTCCTTAATATATGCCTTCTTGCATGTCACCAATCTGATTTAATTTCCCTCCATGCCTTATTTTTTTCAGTGTGCCTTTTCCCACTGTTCCTCTCAACCCCTTGCTCTCTTTGCTAGTGACTACCATCCTACCAGCTTCAAACTTTCACTTGTACTGCAGAGATAGCATGAAAAGTTGGTTTTCTGTGCAAGGAAAATGTTTTTTCATATAATCACTCTATTTTTTGTATTATCTAAACCTTTTTTAAGCAAGGATAGATGTTTACTTGGAAAAACTAGGCGTGATCTAGTTTCACTAGTAAGACAGTGACCACAAAACCCCATTCCATTTCCAAATGCCTGCTTTGGTTTCAGAGCACTCAAAGTTGTTGCTTTTCTTAGAATCGGTCCTTGAGACTTTTCAGGTGCCCATTTCTAAAGGAGATGAAGCTTATGAGATCCTGACCTCTGTCCATCTGCCATTCCTTTACTCAACTCAACACCTTTTAAGCATAATGGCCAGTTTCAAACCAGAGGGGTGCAGGGCTCAAAGAAATAAAGTTCCTACAAGTTTCATGGAAATAGAAGCCTGAGCTGCCACTTTCAATTTGGTGTCAATGACTAAGGCTGCAAGTGAATTGGCAGCTGGAGAGACAGGATGGTTATCCTGGAGAGCCATCAGCCTGATGCCAAGTGGAGCAGTTTGTTTCCACTGGCCTTGCTGACAGATGAAGGATGAAGTCTGCAAGAAGAAAATGCTTAAGTTGGTAGTGACGATGCTTTTGAGGTAGTATGGCAATCAAAGCAGTGGTTGAGATATCAGTCACATTTTCCATTACCTGTTTTATCCACATGTATGCTTTCCTAAGGAGGTTGTCTTCATTCTTCCCCCTCATGGATCATAATCATCTTACTGAATCTAATTCCCACTGTGTGTTAAATCTGAGGGTCAAATTAAGCAAGAGCTTGATTCTACTTAAGCCAGAGATAAGGCCAGGTAACCAGCAGATAATTCAGTGTGAAACCTCATTTGCGCTCCAGTTTAAACAGGGTTTATTCAGAGAGCAGCAGCACACACAAGAAGCCAAGATGTGAGCTCTTCCTAGAAAAACAAAGCCAAGCCATCATGAATAAAGAACAGACCTGTAACTTTTTGGTCCCAGTTTCTCCAGGAATCACACAAGCTCTTCCTCTCCGTGCCACTCAGCTCAGACTTGCAGTTAAGTAAGTTACATTTTTGCAGAGTGGGAAAGCCCGTGAATCTTGCACTTACGCACTGTGTGCCTATTCTGTTTCTCACATCGTCCCACAGGTGTTCTCTGTCCTTCATATCTACACTTTCCCATTCCCTTGTGTTGTCTCCTAAGAGTTTATTGTATCCCAATGGCTTTCTGAGGAAATTGGAGAGATCCCTATGCACTCCTGTTTTCTCTCTTCCTTTCTGTTTTTATTTCCTTGTTGTCTCAGGAAGAGGCAAACTGTTCTTGATCCCCAAAATCTTGGGTCTGCAGTAAACTCCACCCTATAGTCTGTTTTATTTCTCTCAGCTATTCCATGAAGCCAGAAGGACAAACACTTGTCCTTGGGATCTAATATGGAACTACCCCAGTAGAAAAGGAAGATTTTCTCCATCCCATCTAAAGAAGCTGACAAGAGGCATGGGTTAGGGGAGACTTTAAAGCTCTTTTCTGCCCTTGCCAAAAATCCTCAAAGAGACAGAGCAGCCTCTTCTAGTGCCATTAACAAGAAATAACAAGAGAAAGGCTCTGTGGACAGCAACTGTTTCTGGAGACAGAATGAGAGACTCTTTATGCCCGAAGACAAAAAACTTCTAATATTCCGGAAGACTGCAAGTAGGAGAACCTCAAGGGCTAGAGGAAAATGTTTGTCTGAAAACTCAGATTTATGATCATGAACCTTCATGTTCATGTTCCCCAAGAGAGCCAGGGGGCTGTTCATTGCCACCTCAGAAAACAAAACACAGGTTTTGTTTTGCAAAGAGAACTTTGACTCAAGCTTTACTTTTTTATAAATATCCCCACTTATATTTGACATTCAGAAAATCTGAAAAGATCAGAAAAAATCAGAAATCTGGCAGCTCACGGATTTGCAGATGTTTTATAGTACAGTAAGTCCAAGCTAGAAAAGCAAAAATACACTCCCCACTTCACTCTCAGCACTTGATGATTTTCTTTATACCAACATTTGTCCTCTGCTCAGTGCTATCCCAAAGAAAGGAAAAGCTTAAAAATTGTAAAACTATTCTGAAAGAATAATTCTTGTCTTCCCATCCAAGATTAAATACAATGAAGAAAAATAAACAGATATTTGTGGGTTTGAGACCCTCATCCAAAGCCCAGTGAAATCCTTGGGAATCCTTCCAGTGTCCATAGGCTTCCAATTAGGTCTTATATAGTGAGTGATGTTTTAAAATTAATTCTAAATTAAGAGCCAAATCTCACTGGTATTTAATTTGTTGCCAGAAGCCACACAATAGACCTTTGAAGCAAAACTCCTAAAATGCCTAGAAATTCAGACTAAATGACTCACCAATGCTGAACAAATAAGGCGCAACCACGCCTCCTTCTGCTCTTCAGCTCCCTTAAGACACTATTTTCTCTGTGTTGGGTAATATATCAAAATATTTCAATTTTAATTGTAGATTATGGCTGGCAGATGACAGAATTCTGCTAAGTGTTGACTGGTCAGACAGTGCCTTCTCTGTCTGGGGACACTTCCAACAGAAGCTGAGTATTTATCTGGAACAAGCCTGTAGTCCCTTTCTCTAATAAAGGTGAGACTGGAAGCTCTGCCTTACTGGGAGGGATATCAGCAGCAGATAGAACAGGAAGGCACAGGGGAGCTAATCCCTGCTATTTATTTTTAATAAAAATAGCATATGGTGTGACAGGTGCAAGCAATCTGCCCAGGGAGAACAGAGAGAGTTCTACCCCAAACTTCCTGCCCCAAAGTTGTGAGAATCTGATAGACTCAAATGTGTTGGTGTCTGAGCAGTGGAGCTCAGGCACTTAAGTTTTGTGTCTCATGTCTGAATTCCCCAGCATCTGTAGGGGCAAGGGCATCACACCATCCCTTAGTTCATTATGGAAGAGCTTGGTGGGGAGCAGCCCTTCTTGGGGATGAAGACCTACCTACTGCAAAGGCCTCATAAATTGTGTAAGAACTTGACAGGACCAAAGCTTTTACTTCTCTAACAAGGATAACTAAATCTCATCAGTGGATTTAACAAAAAATATTAGCACATCTGAAATGTGGTTTCATAAGTTACACTTCCTCAGAAAGGCAAAAAGAACTGCAGGAAAAAGCCTGAAACAAAACCTTGGGTCTCAGCACCATGATCTAAACTAAAATCTCCGTTCTGACACACACCTCTTTATTTCACAGAACAAATCCCAGACCAAAGCCCACTTCACTCAGAGAAACTTTAAACCAGACTTTGAGGTTTAACTCACACATTACTGAAATGAAACACATTTCTAAAATGAAATGCTTTTCTTTAAATAAAGCAATGAACACTTGACTTTTACAAGGCAGTATTGAGAAGATGCATCATTGCATCACTCCTTCTAGCACTTCCTTAAACATCCTGCTTGAAGGACATGCTACAATTGCCACAGTGAGTCAACAGAACTGACTCGAGAAAATTTGTATAGGATTTTATCTGACCAAAACAAAGCCAACAGAAAAACCTCTGCATCATTGTGGTTGGTAGTGATTGATCCTGCCACATTACTACAAACAAAGCATTTGCTCAAAGCATTTGTTTACTTTCCTTTTACCTGGGGGAATCTGGGATGGGTGAATGCCACAGAACTTAATGGAAACTTTTAATGTAGAAAGGTCACAGGAGCAGATTATATTTCTTGGGTGAACTGGTTTGCTTTTTCACTAGATCCACTTGTTTCTGTGGTTGGGTCAGGAGACCAAGTCTATGGAGTTAAAGCAATGCTCAGTTCTGTCTGAACTGTTTTGGAAGAAAAGACAAAAAACTTGACACCAGTGGACAGAGATTAAAAGGTTCTACCCCTAAGCAGTGGCTGCTTTATGTTAGCATCCCGAAAGTCATTCTTCACCCCAGTTATGCAATCACAATTACTTCATTTTTGATCTTCAGTTACAGCCACATTTCTTGAAAGCTGCCCAGAAAACCTGGCTGGGACTCAGGTAAAGAAAGGGAGACTGACTGCTGAGTGAGCCAAGGAGGCGAGGTCAAGTCTGAGCTCAGAGCAGCAAGGAGAACAGAAAAAGAAGGAAGAAGCATAAAAAAGGGGTGAATGGACATTCCTCAGTGTTGCAGAGAGGAGTTTGTTCCCAGATGGGTAAGGGGTCAGTTCACTTTGTCAGCAGACAGGGAAAAGGTGGGAGGAGGAGTGGGGACAGAATGGAGAGCTGAGGCCTTTTCCCACGGCCAGCATGGAGAGCAAGAGGATGAGAGGAGCTGAGGAGCAGTGATCCCTGCTGTTGGGAAGGTGCCCACAAAATGCCACCATTCCCAGCCAAGCCAGCTCTCTCTCAGAAGCTGGACTTTCTAGAGCACCAGGACACCTACAGTGTGAAATACTGGAAAGAAGTTTGCTGGGTTTTCCAGCTCCTTGTTTGGCCTATTTTGGGAACCAGTCCTTGAACGTAAAGGAGTTATGAGGAAATGACTGTCATGAAGCCCTGATGGATGTCCTGAACAATGGCTCTTCTGATGGTGTCCTGAGAGCCCAGGGTGTTCAGAGACTGGAGAACCAGCAAAAAATTCACAGCAGCCCCCTGGAATGGGACCTGATCCAAAATGTGAAAGCTACTAGTGATCACTGAGAAAATAAATAAATATTTTAGTTAAAAGGTGTGTTTTCAAGAACAGGCATAAGGGGAAGAAAATTCTTTAGTTGTAGGATGACCCTCATATTCATGAAGGTCTAAGGAAAGAACTGTGGATTAAATGTCTCTTCTCCCAAACCTTCAGCTTTCAGTTTAAATTTGGGCATGAATTCCACTTGGATTCCACTTTGAAAAATTAATCACACTGAGGACTGCAGACCTCAGAGCGTATCTCCCCCTTCAGTAACTAACGGAACTAATAAATATAGATTCATGGAATCATTAAGGTTGGGAAAGACCTGCAAGATCATCAAGTCCAACCTTTAAATTTCTTGTTTGTTGCTTCAAGCTGCTAGAGAAACATAGATTATGCAGATCTTTATTGTGTCAACATTACTTCCAATAAGATAAACTACTGAGTTCTCACAGGGTTGAATCTTGAACTGCTGCTGGTGTCTTACTTCAGAACAAACTCATCTTGAAGCTGTTGTTATGGAGCTTGTAATTCTTTAACAGTACTGAACAACCTGAGGATGGCACTGCAGGGTGTCATCTCACCTCTGACAACTCCTGGTCCACAGCACCTGCTTTTGAAGCAGCTAAAAACTTCTCCCTATGCTCTGTGTACATTTTTTAAAAGGTTTTACAGTAACATTTTAGTCTTTTCTGTCATTCTGGATTAGATCTCCATGTTAAAATTTAAATGTGAGCAGAATTTGTTCAGGCCTGGGAACTTCCCAGTCTGGTAGGAATTCCGTAATCTGCTTTCCTTTTCTACATTCTATTTGCTAAAATATCTGCATGTCATGTTTAATACTGATCTCTGGGGTGAGATAGCTTTTTTCTCTGGTCATTCTACCTGTTTGGAAAGCTCAGTGCACAATGAATACTGAAGACAGCTGTACTTCTGAAATTGATCTTGGATAACCTTATCTAAATAACATCATTTAAAAAATGAACAGACTTTTATGAGAGGAACTTTCCTACATAAAGGGATAATTTTTAACTCAGTGGCTAGTTGAAAAGGAAAATTTGAACATTTGTTTTATGTTATTGTGGAGAACCACCATTTGATTCCAAAACTAACATCCCAAACCAGCAGTTAAGCAAAAAGAAAAACCACCAAAGAATGAGACAGCAAGCATTTAAAAGCCTTTCACATGTGAAAGGAATTTAATATGAGAAATATAGCTTATCCAAGTACATAATTCTGGTCTTTGTATTTCATGGCTGCTCGCTTAGAAATTTTCAGGATTGTAGAGCCGAACGCAATTTAAAAAATTACAAACTATATTTTTCTGTTGCTGAGGAAATAGTTTCTACAGAACCATGACCAGCATATTGAACTGTATCAACACAAACTATATTAAAATGCATAACAACACATACTGGCTATTATTTATATATTAACTTTGTTCCAGTGCACTCGACTAGCTTTTGGGAAGTTGTGCTCTGTTCAATATCGTTAAGGTTTGCTTTCTGCCCTAGAGGCAGTTCCTTAAGCTTCCAACTGCCGGGAGTATGCTGTGCTCACTGTGACACATGGAAAGGAGACAAACAGCTCTTCTAAGTAACTTTCTAACAGCAGTGGGATGTCCTGGAGCACCAGAAAAGTTACAAGAGTGCAGTTTTCACAAACAAAGAATAGAGATTGCTTCCTCATCTTGACGGAAACAAGGATATTTTCCCAGTTCCTGCAGTCACCTCACTTTGCAGTGATGCAGCACCTTCCCAGAGATCTGTGATTCCTGGGCGACAGCTGGTGCCTCTGTTCCCTGGGAAGGGACTGCCCTCATCCACTCCTCTCATGCTACGAGGCTTCCCTCCTAGCAGAAAGAAGCGCAGCACTTGTACGCTCCCTCAGGGCCCGACTCCAAGTCTCCAGGAGAAAAGTGGGAACCTTTCCAGGGACTTCCACGCACTTTTGGTCAGGCCCTGGCCGCTCCGCGCCCAGCATTCCCACCGCGCAGCGACAGCTCAGCTCCTCGCGTCCCTTCCCACCTGGCCCCTCTGGAAGCCCTTAACCCTCTCCTCTTTCCTGCCTTCTTCACGGCACATCGGGCCCGCGCTGCCCGGGGTGCAGGCCCGGGCCGCGGCCCCGCAGAGGGGTTACGGCGCCCGGAGCGCCTCGGGGAACCCGCGGTTCCGTGCGGCGCTCCGGCCGGCAGCCCGCGGCCCCTGCCCTGGACGTGGCCGGTCCCCCCGGGGCATTGCGGGGGGCTGACAGCCCCCGCCAGACCCTGCCGCGGCGTGTCCGCCTCCGCCCGGCCCCTCGGAGCCCCGCAGCCCCCCGCACCCGCCGCTCAGTGCCCGCCCCGTACCTGAGAAGTCGGCGAGAGCCGCGACCTCCGCCCCGCACACAAGGACCACGCAGGAGAGGAGGCGGAGGAGCCGCCCGGGCTCTACCTGTGCGCGGCGTGGGTGCTGCCCCGCATCCCCGTCCCTCATGGTGCGGGAGAGGGCGGCTCGGGGCGGGGGGACAGCCCCGCCACTTCACATGGTGCAGCCGGTCCCGGCCAGCGGTGCGGCCCCTCCGGGCCGCCGGGCGCCCTCGGGGCTGCCCTTGCCCCGCGTGGGAGGAGGAGGAGGAGGAGGAGAAGGAGGAGGAGGAGGAGGGCGGAGCAGCCCTGCCAGCGGCCGCGGCGGGAGCGGGTCCGGCCGGCGCGGGCACTCGGGACGCGGGGGCGGCGGGGAAGGGACGGGAAGGGTCGGGAAGGGACGCGGGCTCCCGGCGGCGCCGTGCCGGGCACTGCCCTCGGCGCACATCGTGCGGCCGGGCTGACTCAGAGCCGGCTGCACCTCGCCCGCCCTCCCCGGCTCTCCCCACCCCTCTCCGGGCCGTTCGCGCCTCCCTCCCGGTCAAGAGGCTCGGTTTCACCGTCCCCCGCCTCATTCTTGCTTGGCAATGGTTGGGGGACTGTCACGGACTTACACACACACCGCGACTCGTGACCACATTTCCCCGCTTGTGTTTTTCCCGAGACAAGTGCAAGGTGCTCCCCCATCGCTCCCTGTCCCCTGCAGCCCCCCTTCCCTGCTTTCCCTACTCCAGACCCTGCCCAGTCTACTGCTCCAGCCCCGCTCCTGCCCTTACACCTCCGCTCACGGGTCTCTGAGCTGGGACCTACGCCTGGCAGGATCTCTGGATGAGGGATTTCAGTGGGCAAACAGCACTGACTTTTCCATGTTACAAAAGGACCACCTCTGTTTCCTCACACTGACGGTGCGTGAAACCATCTTACCGCAGCCCCGGGGCTTGAGGACTCCAGTTCAGCGTGCCTTGGGTTTGAAGTGTGTAGGCTTGGCTTAAAGATTTCACTGCAAAGTGAGGAAACATCTTGAAGTTACTTTGAGAGACTTCAAGTTGTTCCCTGAAATCTTCTGTGATACAGAAAAGTGAACCAGTGAGAAGTTCAAACAAATTGTCATTACTACCTGCTAAACTACCTTCCAATGTAATTTGGTGCTTCTTTTAAGGTAGGAGGGACACAAAGGAATAAATCAGGACATCTCCCAGTTCCTGTAAGAGCTGTCCATAGGAAAGAGAGCTTAGAACCAACTCTGGAAATGGGGCAGGAAAGCATCTTTTCTCCTGGGGCTGTGGGTAAACATGAATATCCAGCTGTTTACATCCTACCATGCATGATCACTCTGATCTTTCTCCTGAAAAAAAACCCTCGAGTGAGTCGGTGAAAGATGATGGAACCAAACTAATTGTGTTAAATCTATTCCTCGCCTCCTGTTCCAACTGAAGTTGGATTTGAATTTCCCAAGTTTGCCACCTCTTTTCAGAGGTTACACTGAACTTTGACCAACTTGGTTTTCATGTTTGAATCTGAATCCACTTTTGTTCCTCACCCTCTCCCTCTTCACACACAGAAAAACAACTGGGTAACACATATATTAGCCTATGCTTCCTTAGTCTTGGGCAGATAAGAGCAGAACAGGTTTCACATGAACCTGTCTGAGGTCAGGGACATTCCATCAAGTGTTACTGAATTCAGATAAATAGGATCAAAGATGCCGAAATAACAGTTATAAAATCACTCTGAAACATCTGCAACTGCAAACACAGGTGGGGAGAGAGAACAGTAGCTCTGCAGGTGAAGCCCTTGCCTCTGGCTGCTTCAGATAAGGACAGTGTTTGCCTCTGAACTCAGCCAGTTACCCTCTACCTACCAGATGGGGAACTGGAAGGAGACTTGTGGGAGTCTGCCCCTACTCCCCTCCTTTTTCCCCCTGACCTGGCCTTACCTGATCATTCAATCTGACATTTACTGCACTTGCTGTCTCAGGTCAGTCCCACCAAAGGCAGAAATGAATGCTGGGGAACAAGCAGCACAGATTTTTACAAAGAAAGCATTTGGAGGCTATACTTGGATCCTCTAGAAAGGTGTTCAGATAATTAGGGTGAATTTACCTGTCTATCCCAACTTCCTAGCTGCTATAACCGCATATTTGCCATAACTTCAGGTGAGTGCAGTCAGACCATTTGTGGCTTCAGGCTGCCAAACCTCCACTCCCTATACAGCCAACAAAGAGATATCTCATATTCAGGCCACCTGCTACAGCTCTAACAGGAAGTGTTTCACCTCCTTCTCTCACATCTGCTCATTACTCCCTGGAGCAGATGTCAATAATGACCACTCTGTTGTGACTGACTGAGTAGACAATAGATCTGTGACAAGTACACAATCAATGCAGAAGAATATATAAAGCATCAAAAATAACTGGGAAGTATCCCATACTTGTGCTTGAAAGGCTTTGAAACAGAAGGTCTGCTGGGGCTGTTGCCTGATGAGCACTTGTGAATCTTTTCTTCCCAGTGAGATAACATAGCTTTTTCTAGCCTGGTGGTGCAGTAAGGAAAAGACCATCCCAAAGTGCAGGAATGAGCCTGGTATGCTTTTGGCACTCTGCAGGTATAACCCAAAGGCAAAGGCAGTTTCCAAGTGGAATGACTGAACTGGGAGAGGTTCAAAAGGCAGGTAACCTCCAGGGAGGTGAAGCAGTGAGGGTTGAATGACAGCACAAGAGGCAGCTGGGTGCTCCTGCTTGTAGACATCTGCCTTCAAGGGAAGCCTTCCTATGAAGGAGGAAAACTTATGGACACTGTGGCTGACAGGAACTGAATGGCATATATATACACACACACATATACATATAGAGTGTTTTTTTTTTTATTTTCCCTCTGAATGAGGGCTACTTTGCTATTCAAAATTGACCTAAAACCTAGTAACCTAAAATATAAAAAGTAGTCTTCCAAATCTCTGCTATTCCCTGTGATGGGTAGTGCTTAAATAGTAAACTTGGAGACAGCAGTGTAAAACACAAAGGCAGGAAGGGAGAAAGTGTTTATCATGATGTGATGTGCAGAATGCGTCTCTTTGCCACAGCCTTGAAAGCAGCTCCTAGAAGCTGGCAATACTCAGTTGCTGGAAGACAATATAACTAATCCAGACATGTTTAGCATGTAAAATTACAGAATCTCAGCCTCGTCCTTTCCTCACAAGCAACAGGAATTAGATTCCTTTTTTTTCCCCAAAGAAAAAAATCACACAAAAGTCCAGAAGTTAGAATCCAGAAGAGATATCACATCTGCTTCAGACAGTTTCTTTTGGACTTGGAAGAAAAGAAATAATTTCACAGTGCCAGAAATGCAGGCTTTATGTTGTTACATGGAAGCTTTGAAAAAGCAAAGCCAAAATCTGAGCACTTAACTTCTTTTTCTCCATATTATTAATTTTTCTCTGAACTTCACTGCAACTGCCAATTCAAAACTCATATCATGATGAAGTGTATGGGAATTCCAATAAAATTAGTGTGTCGGTTAAGAAGTAAACAATGTGAAATAAAAGAAAGTGAATGTGAAAAAAATAATGTGAAAGAAAATAGACAGTTGAGTTAGATGACCTAAAATTTTCTATTAGTGAATAAAATCACTAGATCTATTGCACAATAACAAAAATTGTCAGAAAAATATCTCAGAAATACTTTTTCACACAAACACACACACACACACACACACGATTGTCTGTGTGTACACTTCTCACCACTATACCCCCTACTGTCTTTTTCTTCCTGTTTTCTCCCCTATATTTTTTTAAGAGCTGGTATTTGTCATTTTCATTTTATTCTCCCAGAATAAAGTTTCCAAGAAGTTCCCTAATGCTCTTTTTGTCTTTTGAGGATTAAAACAAAACAAAACAAAAAAATTAAGAACAAAACCCCAAGTTTTCCCACATTTTAAAAAGTTTGATATTCCTGCATTCTGACATGGACAGAATCTACAGGACAGTTCAAACAAGTGGGTTGCTATCCTCTCTCTGTTTCTATGGAAATGAGTGTCAGACCACTTAAAACAAAGCACATACTTTACAGTAACCACTGTATGGTGATTATTTAAAATAACAGTGCGTTTTTCCCAATCCAGCCTCTATTTCTATGGATACAAGCTGAAAATAGTTGTAGAGAAGCTTGTTCCAGAGTTTTTTCTAATTCTAAATGTGTTTTGGATGCTGTAAGTTCTCACAAGGTACTATGGAGATCTATCAAAATCTTCAAGTGTACTGTAATTTGAACTTGAGAGGACCAATTCGGTAAGCCAGAGTTAGGAAACACTCTTGTGTGTGTAAATAGAAATTTGAATGAATACTGAGTGCAGTTTAGAAGGAGGGGAAATATTTGCTGTTTTCTGCTATTTTTTGACTTGCTTCAGAGAGAGCAAACTCAGCTAAACAAGTTTTGAATTTTGTGCTCATGAGCTGCTCCTTGGCCAAACTAATCATAACACCACAGAGACCCTGACCACTTCACAAGACAGAAGATGTGACCCATGAAGTTTGTAAAGCCAATCTCCTCACATTTCATTTGGAATGAAACCTCAGTCCATTTCCTCACCAGGCACAGCAGAAAGTCCCCACTCCTCACGCTCCTGAGCGCTGCCAGTCTTGCTGGCACTTCTCCTGTACACAGATTATTTTTTCTAGCAGTGCACCTGGCACTTGCATAGACATGAAGTAAGAGGCATGTCCCATCTTACAGAGCTTACTGCTGGAAACAAGAGAAAACATGACCTAAGGTGGAGGCAGAACAAATGCACCAAGGAAAAGGTCCTGGTTTTGTTGTTCTTGCCCTCTTAAAGCACCCAAGTTGTCCCTGGTCACTTCCTGACATGATGCTTCAAAGAGAGACTAGGAAAGACTATGTGTCTTGCCTCTCAGTTTAGGAAGGACATTAGGACAGAGTTGCTGGGTGGACCATGGTCTTGGAAATCAATCTCTTTGTGAAAGTGCTTCATTATGGTTTTTTGAGCGTGCCTTTGATGGGTTGTTGTCACTGTTCCCCTTTAGTAAGTATTTAAGCTAAGATTTTCCAAAATTACTAATGATTATGTACTTGAGGTTCAAGACTGAAGCTTTTTAAAGCCACAGAATCAATGTCAAAACACTGAAAAAACTGTGGCTTTTCCAAGAGCCTTGAAAAAAATCAGGCTTCAGAATCTCTCAAGTTAGGTATGTAAAGGCATAGAAAACTGGTAGTGTTTCAGAAAAGAGTAGCCCATATCAATATCTAATCAGTGAGAGTTAATACTTTTGAGATCCTGACCTCAGGCTAATTCAACCTGAGCACTGTGAAATTAGAAGCAAATAACAAAATTTGAAAATAATATTGCAGTGTTTGCAAGTGCCTGCTTTTCCTATCAGGTCTGTAAGGGCTCCCTGGTAAATTCTGTGACTCAGTGACTATGTCAAACTAACTCAGACTGGATGATGCTTGAAGATTATTCCATGTGTAGAAGGTAGGAAGGATTTCAGTACACAGAAGATACCCCAAGCATTGCAGTAGATACTCAGAGGTGCTTCCAGCATAGGCCTCCTCTGGCTCTTCACAGCCTGCTCATTGACCTCGCCACTCTTCTGTCCTCTTCCCTTCTTTTCTGATCTTTCCACCCATCTTCAGCACCTAGGCACTCAGCCCAGTTCCAGACTCACACCATGCTCTTACTCAAACCCCTGATGCTCATAATGCCTTGTTGGCAGATCTTTCCCTATCGACAGGCTCTAATACTCCTTGAGGGAAGAAGACAAATTGCCATTAGTCAGACCTAAAATGTACTCCTTGCACTCCAGCTGAAATAACTATGGGACTGGGGGAGGAGGGAGAAGAGGAGGAGCGGTGATTTTGTTTTACAGCATCTAGAGTAAAAAAAGTTGTGGTTTGACTTCAACCTTGCCAGCCCACTCATCTCCTGGGTCCATACACTGACCTTGCACATCACCTGGACTCCTCAATGCCAAACTTCTGGAATTCAAGCACTGCAATGACTGTGTCTCCAAGTATATGACGTAGCACTGGGCTGATCAGAGCAAGGATCATGGGAGTATGGGGCACATTCGGACATGTGATGACAAAGAAGTGACTGTGCTGGAAATATTCCCTTCTTAGGAGGCTGTGCTGAGGAGGTGGTCCTGATATCCCATCTCTTGGCAGCATCCACCCTCTCTCCTTCTGTGATCCCATGCCTCAGAGCGTCAAAGGATGGAAAGCAGGAAGATTTGACAAAGAGGTCTATATCACACTTTAAATTTTGGGAAAAACTGAAGGAAACTTTTCTGTGGAATAATTGTGTAAACTAAGAGCAAACACTGAGAACTCCAGTTTTAGAGATGGGATTTTGGATTTAAGTCCATTCCCTATGAATGCTCTCTATGGTTAATTTATACATGAAAAAATTCTCTTAAGAAATGAATGCATTTCTTACTAGTGTAGGATAGGGATCACAACTCACAGATGGCCTTGAAGTGAAACCACCACAGGGGTTACTTTAACTGGGGCTCCAGTACCCAGACACCAGTGGGTTTACAGGACAGGTCTGGCCTTGGATTAGCATGGGCTATAAAGCTGGGCTCATGCACAGGTCTATCAGCAGTCCTACTCAGAGATAGTCCCTCATCTGTAGGGAGAGGTTGTAGGCCTGGAGATCAGGCTGAGTTTGGGAAGGGTCACAAGAACATGGTTAGGGAGTGATGTAAATGCGTATCAAGAGACTTAATCCTGAGAGGTAGCAAGTATTAGCTATAGGACAGCAAGTATCTATGGCTAAAGGCTGGAGATAGGGGCTGGCTGAGAAGGACAGAAGTGTTTAAGGCTGAAATCAGAAGAGAAACCTTGGTGAAGCTTTGCGTTAGAAATGGCCTCATCTGCCAAATCAGATTTTTGTCTTCAGGTCTGCATAAGTGAGGATCCCACAGCGAAGAAAAAGGTTCAGGTTTGGGAGGCAAAAGCAAGTCAGGAGCACTGCAGGGCTGGGGCTTGGCTGTTTACATAGTGTTCAGAGCAGTAAAGGCTTCAGAGGTTGCAGCTGAGGCAGGAAAGGGCCGCTTGGCTCAATTAGTCTTGCACCTAGAACTGTTCCTTGAACAAGACGGAGAGCTGAGGTTCATGCAAGGGATCAGGAATTGTTTTTCAGACTTGAAAATGACAGAGGGGCAGTGTGTAACTTGGATATGATGATCTGTTCATCTGGCAAGAATCACAGAAGAATATTTTGATTTACTGAAAACTGGGTGGCTCAGAAATTACTACTTGACTCGTTCGCTGCTCTCATCTGTTGCACCTATAAGCACAACAGAGCAGATGAATTTTGTCTGAGCCTGAGGTCTCCGACTGGCCCTCCATAAATGCTGCTTGCCAAAAAACACTTAGAGGAAAGCTACCAGATATAATAGAGAAAGAAAAGGACACGGGCTTCAAAGTGCACTCCAGCAGAACATGGAAGTGACCTGGCTGGAAGTGAAAGCAGCAGTCTGCTTCCCCAGCCTCCTGGAAGCCTCTAACAGCTACACAGGCAGTGAGGAGAGAGAATAAGTGAACTTCAAGTTGAAATAAAAATAATTTTCAGTAGACTTCTGCAGTAGTTTTTAAAATACTAGAACTATGAAATATGGTGTGATGGTAACTATCAGGCTTGTAAGTCTGGTAACTAGGACTTTTACCTTGAAGATCTCAGTATGGTTACTATGAGCCTTTTAAAAGCTGTGTTAAATCAAATCTTTTTTCCTAGTTCTACTAGCTCTAGCCTTCCTTTTCACCCCCTCAATAACAATACAACTCCCTCTTGAGAATGTTACTTATTTTCCATATTATGTGCCTATCAATTTCTGGAATTGAAAATGTATTTGGATACCTGCATAAATTTAAGTTTCAAGAAAACTGTAAGGCTGAAACAAAGGATCCCCATCATCCCGAAGAACCACAAAAAATGTTTTATGGAAGGACTGAAAGGTCTGTACCCTTGCATAGAATTTACTGTACTGAGGTGAATTCCAAATGGAACTGCCATCTAAACAAGCAGAAAAATAGCTGGAATGTAGTGAGTTAAATTTAAGTATTCCTAGAAATAGGAATTAGCAGAGCTCGGAACATGATGTCACTAGCAGCAGTAAGATGCTTTTAGCTTTGTTCTCATAAATTACTTGAAAAAAGCCCTTGTACCTACCTAGTGTCTAGCAATTTATATTTTCTCATTTCCTTTCTTCCCCGCCCAGTCTTATGTACTGCTTTTATTTTACCCTTTTCTATCTTCTAACTTCACCTCCTTTTATTTTGTTCTACCCTCTGTTCTCAAAACATCACAGCTTCTTCTGTCAATGTGAAAGCATTTGTTCATCCTAAGTCTTAGAATGGCTGTGAATGTTGCCCTCTTCTGATCACTTTTTTTACAGTATTTTGCTAAAAAACAAAACAAAACAAAACAGTTTGAAAAAGCCCAGGAAGATATTATTTGCACATATGAAAAAAAATCTGGTTTGGATTTGGATATATCTTTATTTTTATTTTTTCTTACTGAAATAGTCTCCTCTATCATCCACTACTGTTTCAACTGTTGTCATTCTATATGAAACAGTTTATTGGGAACAAGGCTTTTTCCATTCCTCCGTATCACTGTGCTTGTCCTGGAATAACTCTTGCTGAAAGCACGGGAAGAGTTTAGATTTTAATTAATCTAAGCCTGCCCTCTGGCAGTGGGAAGCCATTCCCTCTTTTCTGTCACTCCTTCCCTTATAATCCCTCTCCATCTTTCCCGTGGGCCCCTTCAGGTACTGGAAAACCACAGTTAGGTCACCCGAAGCCTTTCCCTTTCCTGGAAACAGAGGAGTATCTGAGGAAGTTCTCTCCTCTCCCTGCTTCCCAGCACTCCATCCTTTCCCCTTCCACTCCGAAGTTTAAACCGTGTTAGTTCAGGATCGCAGGGGGCTGCAGTCTGGGGAAGCTGGGATGACAGAAACCTGCTGGGCCTTGCAAGCAGCGATGGATGAGAGACTGCTGCAGATGGGATATTGGGAAGGCATTCTCGGCTGTGACGGTGCACAGGCCCTGGCAGAGGTTGCCCAGAGAAGCTGTGGCTGCCCCTGGGTCCCTGGAAGTGTCCAAGGCCAGGCTGGACAGGGCGTGAAGCGACCTGGCCTAGTGGAAGGTGTCCCTGACCAAGGCAGGGGGCGGGAATGGACGGTGGAACAAGATGACCGTTGCGGTCCCTTCCAAACCATTCCACGATAACTACTTTTAACTCTACGCCCATCGCACTGGTCGCTGGGAAAGCCCTCCCGCTGTGCCGGGGCCGGACCGCAGCAGTACCCCACGGCCCCGGACCTCCACGGCCCAGAGCTGCTCCCGCTCCGCCCGCCCCTTCCTGGGGGAGCGGCGGCGGTTCCGGGGCGGGCCTGGGCCGGGCTCGGATCGGGCATGGCCGGCAAGCGGAGCGGCAAAGCCGGGGAGCGGAGTGGGGAGCCTGCGGCCAAACGCGCCTGTGGCCCGCGGGACGAGGAGTTCAATGGCGCCCGCTTCAAGGCGCTGCTGCGGGACCCCGCGGCCGCCGCCAAGGGTGAGGGGCTCTGCAGGGCGGGAGGGGCGCGCGCTGAGGCGGCGGCCCGGGCTGAGGGGCTGCCCCGGGCTGAGGCGGCTGCCCCGGGCTGAGGCGGCTGCCCCGGGCTGAGGCGGCTGCCCCGGGCTGAGGGGCTGCCCCGGGCTGAGGCGGCTGGCCCGGGCTGAGGGGCTGCCCCGGCCTGAGGCGGCGGCCCGGGCTGAGGGGCTGCCCCGGCCTGAGGGGCCGGCCGGGGGATGGTCGTGGGGTGGCACGGATGCTGCTGCTGGTGGGGATACCGCACATGGGCACGGCCCAGCCCCTCAGGGTCCCGCCCGCGGGCGGTCCAAAGAGGGCCCCACACGTGGCGCTGGTGCCCCGGGTGACTCTGTGGCTTTGCAGGGCTGGAGACCTTCGTGTCCATCGCCAGGATGCTGCCATCAGTCCAAGTGTACGATGTCGTGGAAGGATACGTGAAAATTTCCATGGAGTGTGCTGAGATATTCAAGCTGCTTGATGGAGAAAGGAAGCCTGAAAGTGAAGTAAGTTGGATATAGGGGTTGTCATTCAGGGTCTGGCGGCTCCCACCCTGGAGAAGAACCAACAAAAGGTTGCCAGGGAATGGTCACAGCCACCAAGGCTGCCAGAACTGGAGCGTTTGGATAACGCTCTCAGGCACAGGGTGGGATTGTTCGGGTATATGCGCAGTGCCAGGAGTTGGACTGGATGATTCTTGTAGGCCCCTTCCAGCTCAGGATATTCTGTGGTTTTATGAATAAATAGTGCTTTGGGGTGTAAGTAACTCTAGAAATTTTTGGTGGTTTTTTTTTTTTTTTTTTTTTAGCAATGGCAGAAGCACCTACCAAGTGGGAGATGCTCCTTTCTGTTCATGGAAGTTCCTGGATTTAATGACACACACAACCAATAGTTCTGTCCAAATCAAGCTGTTACAGTTCTTTAAACCTTATCAAAAGGCCTTTTAGGAAATAAGGGGATCAACAGAAGCAGTTAAGAAAACAAAAGTAGCCTAGTGAAAGTAAATGTTTTTAGATATCTGCCTGATACATCAGTATTTCTAGGAAGCCACTTGTAATGTTGACTTCATTTTTCTTATATCAGCTGGACACAATTTATCCTCATCAGAATATGATGAATGAACAAAGAGTTCAATAACTTTTCACTGTGAATGCTGGTGCAGCATTGCTTACAATGCTTACAATGTACAGTGGTACTGCTTACATTGTAGTATTGTATTGTGTGGCTTTTTAACCATCACTTACTGTTCTTTGCCTTTCAGTATCATTTTTGTCTCTGTCATGTTCAGTGACAGCTTTTCCTCAATATCCTGTTGCTAACAGGGGCTGATGTTTGTAATGGGTACAGTCCCAGTGCTGTATGGATTCTGAATTCTTCTGGAAGGAATTAATTTCAATATTCGAACAGCCCTGATGTTTTTCTCCAGCACATTTCATTTTTTTGTCATCCACTTAGGAGCAATTGTCTCTTGAAGCATTGATTCCATGAAACTACATGCTCTCAGAAGTGATCTTTTCAAAGAGGAAGGATTAATTTGGGAGAGAATCCAGAAGTTAATGTCACTTTCATATGTGGAAGCTTTCCTCTCGGAATGGGGTTACTCTTTTTATCAGTGGTGGTTATTACTGTTTGTTCAGCTAATAATTTCAAGTCTTAGCTGATATTATCAGATATTAACATACTTTTTTATCCTGCAGATGCTATTAATCTTTCAAGCCCTAGAAGCCATTTTACTGAGGACAGCCAGCGACCTCTCACATTTTTCTGTTGTGGGAATGAACATTGTCAAAAAGTTGATTCATTCCTATATGAAACTGGTCTATGCTGCTTTGTATTCTGAAAATCACAGGTAAGTCTTCTTGGTGCTCTGGTGGAGAATCTCTGTCAGTTGATCTGGAGGGACTGTACTAGATGTTGCAAAATTCATCTTGACTTACTGCTAATAATCCACCTTTATTTAATAATCCTTTTCCACTTGTCATAAAATAATTGCCAGTGGAAGTCTTTGCCAAGTGGAAACTGATACATCAAACAATCCAGTGCTGTAGGATACTTTCCTGAAGCTGTAGTTTTCATCAGTTGGGCCTGTCCTAATTAGAGTTAACATGGGTGGTACCTTGAGTCCTGTTATTTTAATGTTGCTTGATTTGTGGGGTGAAATGTATTATGTGGAACAGGGCTGGGCAGTCTTCCTGTGATGGCAAAAAGGGCTACTCTTGAGTGCTTTATTCCCCTGTATTTTTTGGAGTCAGGTTTCCATGTTTATAATGGATTTTTCTCTTTCAGACTGGCTTTTCTTCTGTAATTTTTTTCAGTCTCTTAAGTCTGAGGTAATTTTAGGTTGTTCAATAATTGTGTTATCTAGTCCGGACCAAAAAATTTCTCATGCTCATGTGGACAGGGGAAAGAAGTTGCAAATGTCAGACATTTCAGTACAAACCTGTGAGGAAGAGGAAAGCAGAGAAAAAACCAGACTGAAATTGGCTTGTCCAAGGCCAATGACTTGTCTTTCAGTTTTTGAGCAGAATTGGAAAAGCTTTCTGTGCTTTCCCACTTCATAGACACAACTGTGCTTCTTGCACTGAGCAGTTGATCTTACTGCAATAGGCATTTTAATGGGACAAAGCATCTCAAGTAGGTACACTGAAAACAAATTTTGAAGTTGTGCAAGATCTGCACTTCTGATTAAGTATTTAAAGATTGCAGGTTCTGAAGAAATCCTTCTAGAATCTGCACAGAGGAGGCTGCACATTTCTGATGGGAGATGCTCTGCATTTTCTGTGCAACCTCTTTGACATGCAGAGGTATTATCTTTATGTCTAGATGGGATCTCTGCTTGAATCTCGTGGCTTTTTACAGATTGCCCATGACAGAAACATGATGGACAGATCACAAATATGTTCATGGTAGTGGCTGTTCAGATGATGGAGGTCTGCAGTCTTTGCGTAGTGGCCCTGACATATTCCCGTTGAAATAAATGGCAAACCTCTATGAATTTAGGAGTTCATGGAATAATTAAGGGTTGTCTAGTCCAACTCCACTGCCATGAACAGGTTATCTTCAAACTGTTAGTTTTGTCACTTTCTCCCCTTTAAACTACTTTATAAAGGGACTATCCGGCCTCACATTACGGCTTAATTTTGGGGAAGAATTTTTTCCCTTGCCCCTTTTTCCCAGCTGCTGTTATTACTGCCTAAAATAATTACTTTGATTGTTTAACTTCCCTTCTATTTTCTCTTTAAGTTTTAATATCTTGTTTTGGTGGTTTGCATAACCATCATCCTGGAGATAGCCTGCAGGTTTACCTCTGCTTTGTTTTTTTTAGGATGAGCCGAGGGTGCCTTACACTGCTGTCAGCAATGGTGGCTCAGGGCCCGGATTCAGCAAGGGACTTATATAGTCATTTTGATTTCAATAACAAGTACCTGCCTGGATTGTTGAAAAAAAGATGTAAGCAGGTAAATTAAGGTGCTGCATGCCATGGCATGCTATGCCATGGCTCCACCAGCTTTTTAAACTATCTATTCAGAACAAAGCTATTGCCAATGTTTGCTGTATTTTCATCTGCAAGAGCTTAATTCTCCCTTCCTGTCCTGTGTCAGGCTGAAGTCCTGGATTGTGCCTAACTGGACACATGAAAATGCCTTATGTGTTTCCAACAAGCTATGGAGTAATAGAAATGTACAGTTTCTGTGAACTGCCCTTCTAATGTCGAAAGCGGAGTGAAAGTGATAGTAAACTCCTGAAAACTAGTCTTTTTTTTTACAGTTTGGTCCCACTGAAATAAATGCAAGTTAGAGAGGGGATATTGCCCAGTACCAATACAGAGTAATTGTATTTGAAAACATAAACAAGAGTTCTAAATAATCTCTAGCTGGAAATCCTTAAGAAGAATATGTGAGTGAAGAGAAAAAGTCACTCCTCTTTTTCCAGAAGAAACTATCTCTTGTTCCCTCTCTGTTTGCTAAAAATAGTCAGGATTGACCCAAACCAGTGCTTTAGAACAAGAATATATATGTCATTCCAAATGCAAGTGTATGATAAATCCAGTATTGTTTGCAATGTTGACATATTGCTTCTGGATTTTAAAGGTTACTTGCAGAGTGAATGTGTTCTTTTGTGTTGAGTTTGTGCCATCTGAGATGAAAATTCAGACTTTTTCTTTATAAAGCAATCAAGTGGAAGGCAAAAAACCAAACACATCCCTTTTTCCCTGAAACCACCTTCTTTGGTTCCGGAATTGTCAGATTCCATGGATTTTGACCTCAATGCAGGAGTTGTCTGCAGGAGTACCTTAATTTGAAATGCTTGGGTTTAGTCTTTTGACCACAAGCTGCTTAAATACGTAAGGTACAAGGAAACTAGCTTCCAAAAGGTCTTAGTCTTGTACAGTTTTCAGTGAAATTATGTCACAGCTGGCTAGCAGAGGTGAGTTTTTAACACAAAAATACAGGCCCAAAGCTTACAGCAAAATATTGTTTGTTTCTCTTTATTTCTTCTTTCAACCCTTTCGTGAGTCCCTGCTGCCTTATCTTTTGCTTACTTAGAATCTTCTTTCAGGCTTCTTTACATGTAACTTAATTTTGCACAGCAGGTTTTAAAAAAATTGTAAATCATGGCAGGACTCTGTCGGGGAATGTAGTGGTAAGACAAGGGGTGACTCTTTGAAAGAGGGTATATTTACATTGGATATTGGGAGGAGATTCTTGGCTGTGAGGGTGATGAGATGCTGTCCAGCACAGGTTGCCCAGAGCAGCAACTGCCCCCTCCCTGGAAGTGTCCAAGGCCAGGTTGGACAGGGCTTGGAGCGACAGGGCTTGGAGCAATGGGGCTTGGGATAGTGGAGGGTGTCTCTGCCCATGGCAGGGCATGGAGTGAGGTGATCCTGAAGATCCTTTCCAACTCCCTTTCAACTTGAAGATCCTTTCAAACCATTTTGTGATTCAATGTTCATATCCTGTGGTGCTGTTACAGGTCAAGCTTTCACTGTTTCCACTGTGCCTGAGTTGGTAGTTTTATAGTCACCCCTTTTTATGGACATTTTTGTGAACTGACCACGCAGTGCACAAGTGAGGAAGTTCAGTGATGCAGGGTTTGCCATGAAACGGATGTTAATGTTTCCTTTTTATTTAAATTTGTGGCCTGGTTTCATATATTGAGAATTGAAAAGCATATGAACTAGTACATTTTCCTTTTTAAGTAAAAGTGATCTGTTTAATGCAAGAAGTTTTCTAGCTGAATATGCTGTGGATGTATTGCATGTAAATGTATGTCTATGGCTGCATGCAACATTTTTATAGAAGTTGTTTCATTTACCCATTTATGGTGCTTCTAGGGATAATCAGCAGTTGCAGTATCAGTTCTGCAGTTGGGTGCAATCTGTGTGCGAGCATCATTTTTCATTTTATATTTATATTTTGATGTTTCCAGGGGAGACCAGATGTCCGCATGGCCTATATTCAGTTTGCTCTCTCCTTTCTCATTGCTGGTGACAATGCAATCTTGGCACAGGTGTTGGAATTAAAAGGTACTTCATAATTGCTTGTTGGGTTTTTGTTTTTAAGGCACAGTCATTTATAGGTGATAATAAATATGACCTAATTGAAAATGTGAATCAGGTAGAGAGCACTAATAAGAAGTAAAATATATATTTTTAATCTTATTATCTGAAAAGCTTTAAACTTCCTTGGTAGTGTAGTAAATAAGCCTCTTCTACTTGAGAACAATATGCTATCTGCTAAAACTTTGCAAAAATAAAGTGACACAGATAAAAAAAAAAAAAGGTAAATCTAAAATAAAACTTTGAGGTCATAGAGTCAATAAACAAAAAAAATTCATGGCCTCCAGCCTTGCTCATGAGGGAGTCACAGTGGATATGTTGCATTAATTTTCTTTTGAAAAGGGTGTACTTCAGTTGCCTTTCTGCCCTGTGAATTGTGACCCTTGGTGAAGTTACGAGGCAATTCAGAAGGGATCTAGAAATACTGTATAAAAATAAGTGCTTAAGCCACTAGCTGGCAGCAAGTAATTTCTCCTATGGCAGGGGACTGAGATCTGACTGTAAATATTTACTTCTCTTGATTCTGCTACCCCCAGGGCTGCTGATTTCCTTTAGGTGCTGGCAGTTGTTTCAGGCTGGGGACTGCACACCTCAGCCCAGTCAATACAGATGGCTTTCATTCCCCTGTAAGAGCCCCAAGTTCTCTATAAACTAAAGTTGTTTAACTTTTGAGACACACAGGTGAGCCAAAAGGTGATGCACATGGTTGGAGATGGAACCTCCAAACATTTGAGAATCACTCAGTGAAGCAATAACAAGTGCTTCAATGGGAAGAATATGAAATTACTTGAATTTTAGTATGGCATTTCAGGGCCCAAAATGTATTTAAAGTTGACAGATGCTGTGGCAGTGTTAATCAGCAAGTTGGCAAATTGGCCAGTCAAGATGAGAGTAGGTTTGGCAGTATCACTTGCTCATAACCATAGTCACAGACACATCATCCTTCTGACCTCTGATTGCTGCCTTTTGGTTCATCCTGGAATATAACAGCAAGATAAATAATGTGACATGGAAGAGGAATGGAATTCCCTGAAGTATTTTAGTATGAAAAGAGCTTTCACATTTTGACTTAACATTTGAAATGTCCTCTTAGATTTCATTCCATCTATTCTTCGCTCTGAAATAAAGGAAGACAGAGTTTCTACTGTCAATCTTCTACTTTCCACACTGAGAACTAAGGTATGATACACCCTTGAAACTGTGTTGTTTCATGTTTTCTATTTTCCTCACTGCTAAAAACAGTTCTGCAGTGATTTCTCACACAGTGTTCAGTTCTTAGGGCTGCTGGTAGTGTGTGTGACTGATAATATGTGTTGGAGGTTGGTAGCTTGGCTATATTACTGTCTCAGGATTGAAAACGGGGAAGCAGGAATTGCTGAAGGGTGTGAGAGTTGGTTTAGTGGTGGCTGCCTTTCCTGTGCTCTGTCACCCTCTGAGCATGGCCCTGTCTCTTTCATGGGGTGCTTTTGTTGCTTGTAGAGCAGCTGCACCTGAGATGTATTTTATTTCTTTAAAAATATTTTTAGCTCCAGAATCTATGACTTTTTAATATCTGTTCTGAGCTGCTGTAGCAATGTTGCATAAGCTGTTGCATGAACAGTTGAGAGAATGAAGAAAAATGTAGTTTCAAATTTAGAGTGTAGCCACAAGAACCTGCCTCAGACTCAGGCTTTTCTCAGCTGACCAATTAAAGCCAAGTTCTTTCATTTTGCTGTTGTAATAACACGAAAAAGAAGCATAATAAGAAACTTATCATTTAAATGTAAGATAAACCTTCTTGGAGCTTTGTTTTTCAAATTAAGCTTTTCCTATGTGGGGGTCATACATCATGAGCTGTTGCATTATTGGTGGACCCCAGCACACTGTATGACTCTTCCAGCTTAGCAAGAAAAATGGGAATTAAAACAATGCCAGCAGTAAAGCACAGCAGAAGAACTTCTGAGAAACTTCCTCCAATGTGTATTCCCTTTCATTCAAACTTTATTTGTAGTAGGCTTTACTATGTCCATGCCCATGTTCCCCTGGTTCTGCTCTGTGGCTATGATGCTCTAAATGTGATCTGTGCTCTTCAGTTGAACGTGAACATCTGTCCTGTCCAGCACGTGCAGGGCTTGCAGAGGTTGGTGTGGGTCAGGGTGGAGCAGGAGCACGCAAGAAAAGTGTTGACAGGACAGGCAGAACCTTTCTTCTGCCGTGGTGAGGGGAGCCAGCTCTGTGTGTACTAGAAGAATGAGGTGTGTTGCTATTTTGCCATGGTTTTGTGACAATTTGCAATAAATAGAAGAGTTTGTATTTTTCTCATTTTCAGGTGGTTCATAACAAAAATATCAGCAAAACACAGAAGGTGCGTTTTTTCACTGCAGAAGTGTTGCTTCACATCGCTTCACTGTACCGTTGGAATGGGATTACTGATGTCAGCTCTGAGGATTTAAAGGTTTGGTCATTTATATTTCTTTGTTACTCTTAGTCCTTGTGCTGCCTTTAATTTCCCCTTCTCTTGCAGCCCACAGCTTTTGAAACAGCTCCCAGTTGCTCTGAGCTTGATGAGCTCAAAAAGAGGAATCTACTGAGCCTATTTAAAAAGAACCCCCAAATTTCTGCTGCTTCTCACTGGGTTTTGGCTACAGATTTTTCACCTTTGTGTACATTTCAGTTCTGAATAATTTTAAGTTCTTACAGTTCCTGGCAGTCCCTGTAAATCATATGATTCATGATTTCCCAGCCACAGTTGTCAAGAGTCTTCTCATCCATAGGCATCTTGAGTTCTGGATTTAGAACGTTAATGGAATTGTAGAATCACAGAATGGTTTGGGTTGGAAGGGACCTTCAAATCCTGAAGCTTCTCTTTTTAATCTGAACAGAAGCCAAACTTTGTTTTAGTATTCCTCTAAGAGGAGCCATACAAAATGTAGAGTGAAGCTGATATCTGTGATGCCAAATCTCATATGCCTTTTTTACTCCTTTTTGGTTCTTGTAGGTGGCTCAAGGTTCTGAGGAGGTGGGAAAAGCAATGGTACGAGAACTTGTGCATAGTTTCTTAATGGACCTCTGCTGCTCTCTGAAACATGGCATAACGTTCTATGATCCAAGTCTTGGAACTTCTGGCAAGTAAGTCACCGGGCAGCTGGGATTGTATGTGGATTTTTTGCTAGAAGCAGAAGAGACCTCACTAGTTATCATGTCTGCCCTGAAATGTGTGGTGTTAATTCACTGTTTGTCATGCAGAAAATGTGGAGGTAAATTAATTTCTTACTTCTTTGAGTATAAACTCAGAAATTATGCCAGGAGGGTGAGAGATCTTGCCTTCAATTAACAGTTAGAGAAGCTGCAGAGTTCACATCCCATATAAAGTATCAAAATAAGGATTTTTTATTCAAAATATTTTTTTTGTCTTCAACAGGGGAGGAAATGTGGTACTTCTGCACTTCCTGCTTGGTTTAAAAACTGCAACAGAAGATGAAATGGTTGCTGATCTTGTGGTGAATATTCTCAAAGTATGCCCAGATTTATTGAACAGATACTTCAAGGAGACCCAGTATTCCTTTGTTCCTAGAGTGAAGTCTGCTTGGATGGACAACATGAAGTTACTCAAGAAGGTAAGAGTATGGGTGATGGTAAAAAGCCATGCTCAGAGCAGAAGGCTCTATAAACATTTAAACTAAACTGGTAAAGAAGGAATCGGTGTAAGAAACAGTGGAAGACATCACATCAGTGACATATTTTTTGAGATGCAGCAACATCAAAGCTCAGCTAGAAAAATCTTTTGACCTTTGTGAGTGTTCCACTGCCTCTTTGTTTAGCCTAAAATGGGCAAGTGGGATCTGGAATCTCTTGAAAAGGGATGGCCTTTAGCAGGGATGCTGGTTGCATACAGAAGGTCCATTTAGTTGACCAGGAGTCTGGAGGATGCTCTGTAGCATTTTTGCATAAAAATTGACATTTAC
The DNA here is from genome assembly GCF_026979565.1 of Vidua chalybeata. Classification (NCBI taxonomy): domain Eukaryota; kingdom Metazoa; phylum Chordata; class Aves; order Passeriformes; family Viduidae; genus Vidua; species Vidua chalybeata. Next base: position 116,474,814 of record NC_071531.1, on the reverse strand, counting down.
TGTTGCTATCACTTCTGACAAGTCAAAATCCTTCTGTAAAATGCTTCCAGAAGAAGCTGTCATCTCTGGAACTGTATCAATGGGGCTTAAATTTTTGTTTCTTTTCTTTCAGATCTATGAGGCTCAACCAGAGATCTCCAATTCCTTCAAGACTTCAGAATTTATTCCTCTTCCCAGATTGCTTTCTATGGTGATGGTAACAACAGTCCCTGCAGTGTGCAATAGAACAATGTTCAACCAAGGGTTAAATGTAAGAGCACTCTATAGTATTTCAGTGACTTTTCTGTCCTAGTAGTACTGTTTCATTTTAGTGTGTGATTCAAAGAATTTCTTAAGTTGGTTAATTACTTGTGTTTTATGTTGTCTGCCTCAGCATAAATCTGGCTTGGTGGAGCACTGGAAAATGAATTAAAATCACTCATATTGATTCCAGGTACCTTTCACAAGCACCAGTTCTGCCACTGTCTGCTCATGTTTTAGGCTGGGAATCTGAAAACCTATGGATTCTTTACTGCTAGCTAAGATCTAGAAAATAAGTAATTCATTGACCAATTTTAACACACATTCAGAGTACGGATTCTGTGCAAAGCATAACAGGAATCACTGAAATGTCATTAATTCATTTCCTTCTTTTAGTTGCCCAGCACAGAGGTGAAGCAAAGCATCCTATCGCTGATGTCCATGGTGCTGAGAAGAGCCCTGAGGAACATTCAGCACTGTTTGTCTGAAGAAACCTGGCAAAGGTCACAAATCTACACACTGCCAGCAGTGCAGGAGTTCGTGCAGCTCTACAGAGAAGCTGTCAGCAAGGTAGAAAGAAAGAGACAATTGGGGGCTGTCAGGAGGCATTTTGCAGGCAGCAGACAGCTGCTCTCCCCTGTACTTTCTCCTGGAGCGGTTGGAGCTGAGGAGCCAGGAGCTGGTACCCTGGGGGAGGCTGTGGGTTAAATGCTGAGGTGGGAGCCTATGCTTCCTGACCTGTCTGTCTGTCTGATGGAGAATGCAGATAAAATTCTGTGGTGAGACAGATTTGCAGCATTGATGGCTGTTGTGCTGCAAATGATTTCCAGGAGCAGGAAGCAAGTTCTCTTCCTGGTTCAAGTCAATGTAGCCAGCAGAGGTTACTCAGAAGTTACTAGACAAGACAGCACTTGAGTTGAAAATATGCCATGAGGAAGAAGAACCGAACAATTTTTTCACAGGAAGCCTTTTCAATAAAATGTTCTTTCCAGTACTTACATTCGGCAGAAGTGGAAGTACGGTGCTTGATGTAGTCATTCTCTGATTGCACACAAGGTGAATTCCAACCTTTGTGAAGAGCAGCAAATCTATCTTCCTTTTGGGTGTTTGGGGATGTATTTATCACAGGAGCTTTGTCTTACAAAGGAGAGCTGTTGCAATTTACCCTTTTTGCTTTTAGGTTTTACCAGACATGACTAGTATAGTGGCTGTCTGGCAGTCCCTGCTGAAGCAAGAGAGAGAACACAATGACAGCCCAGGAGAGAAAAAGGAAGGTGATGTCTCCACTGTGAAGACAATGACCGAGACAGAAGTTGCAGAGCAGCATGGTAAGTGAAGCAGGTGGACTTCGAGCTTCATATCTCTGAGGGAATGAAGCTGTACTTCCCTGAAGTATTTTAGTATGAAAAGAGCTTTCACATTTTAACTTGTTGTGAAACCCTCATCCCACCCTTAACTTCAGCAGAATCCAGATCTCAGTTGTGTATTTACTACTCACCTTTTCTTTGTTCAGTTCCTCAGGCTGTTAGAATTGCCTGAGAGCACAGTTCAACATATAGGCTGCCACTACTACTGGAAGGTTAAGCAGTTTGACTTGGCTATCCCAGGATCACAGAATGGTTGAGGTTGGAAGGGATCTCTGTAAATCATCTTTCCTGATACCTCTGCCTAAACCTGGTTACCCAAGTCCACATTCACACAGCTTTTGAACATCTCCAAGGATGGAGACTCCAGAACCCTTTTGGGCAACCTCTGTGGGTGCTCATGTCAAAAAGTGATTCCTGATGCTCGGAGTGTTCCTGTGTTTCACTTTGTGCCCAGTGCCTCTGCTCCTGCCACTGGGTTCTTCGGGGAGGAGCTTGGCACCATCATCTTTGCACTTTCACTCGGGTGCTCATACATTTTGATAAGATGCTCCTGAGCCTTCTCTTCAGTCTGAGCAGTCCCAGCTCTCCCAGCCATTCCTCACAGGAGAGATGTTCCAGTCCCTTCACCATTTTTGTGAGCCTTTGCTGGACTCTCCCCAGTGTCTCCATTTTCTGGGGAGTCCAAACCTGAACACAACATTCCCGGTTTGGCCTCCCCAGTGCTGAGAGCAAGGGAAGGAGCAGCTCCCTGACACCAGGGCCTTCAAATCCTTCCCTGGCAACCTGCTCTCTGCTTGGGTGGCCCCAGAATGTACTGGTGAATGGGCTGCTCCTCCTCAGGTGCAGGGCTCTGCTGTTCCTCTTGTTGAACTCAGCCCTCCTGCCCTTGACCTTTCCTTGCTAGTAGCTGTCTCACAGCCACAAAATAAAACTGGCAGGGAGACTGATATGCCTGAAAAATGATGTTTTGAGAGAGTTTTGTTTGTCCAAGTTATTTTACCAGGAGGTCTTTTTTGGTTTTAGCAGTTAGTTGCTGTGGCTACAGAAATACTTGTATTGATGTAACACAGGAGTGGAATTATGAGTGTTGGAAGAGGGGGGAAAGGGATGGAGTGAAAGCCTCAGTTTTCCTCTCTCAAATCCAGTGTCCCTCCCAAAGGGCTTCCTTCCAGAGCTCCATTGCAGGGAATGGGGATTTTCAGGATTGTCTCTATCTTGGCCAACGGCCTGTGAAGTTTTCTTTGTGGGCTAGAGATTAATCTGCAGCCAGTTTTACCCTTCACAGGGCATATTCCACAGAGAGACTTCCTGGAGCAAAAGGCTTTTCAGTGGATGTCCTCCTGTGCCTCCCTTTGGGCAGCAAAATGTTGGCACTGACAGTCCAAGGCTCGGAAACCAGTGAAGCAGCTAATTCCTGTAGGACTGTAGCTGTAGTTTCTCAGCATTCTGAGGTGGTAATGCTGTGTCACTTACTCCCAGCTCACCTTTTTACAGCTTTATTTGCATTGTGGTGATTAGAGAGCTCTTTTCTAATGGGAGCTGAGACTCAGGCAAACAAAGTTTATCCATGGCCTTCATCCAGTTCTTCCTAACTCAGTGAGGGAGATCAAGTAAATAGGAAAAAATTAGGTGTTAAATGTTTTGGCCCATGGTCTTTGCTTACTTTCATTAGTGACTGGATAACGAGTAGCTTTTATGGCTCCTCATGGTACAACTGGAACTTGAGATGGTTTTTCCTAGGAAGCAAACAGTTGCCTTAAGTGCTATTGGTGTTTCTCTGATACAGGTATTTGTTGTCTGCCTCTTGCCAGGAGCTTACACTGAGAAGGTATTACTTTGAAAGGGGAAAAGGAAATTTTTAACTGAAATAATAAATTTGCACCAAACTGTAGTGCACTGTCTCCTGCACTTCCCCAGCCAAACCTCCCTGACATTAGCTAAAAGTAGTGTCCCCAGAAATCAGCAGCATGAACATATCCTTTCCTTCACTTTTTCCTGTTGTTCAGCCTTAAACAGCAGTGGGATGGGTGGGTTCTTACAGTGAGTATTCAGATGCTCAGGTTGTGCTTTATGTGTTAGCACTTCTGAGTCGAATTAGAAATGGCAGCTCTCAATCTAAGCACTGAATAAGCAGATTAAGTTTTGAAAGTATTCATACAGGAATGCTGGGGAATGGAACTGGAGATTCCACAGGTGTTTTTCTCGTTCTTGTTGGGAAGATAGCAGGTCATTTCCTAGGCAAATCTGCTGGAAATACAGTTATTAATTCTCATGCTGGGTAATGGAGGTGTGACACTGTGCACTCTTGCTATGAAGGAAGAAGAAACTAATTATGGAAACATTTTGTTTAGGTTCAGATGATGCTGAGATGCTGCTTCTGAAAGCTGCACTGCTTCAGGTCATATGTCTTTATCAGAAGGTTGTGCCCCACTTGGTAGCACAGAGCAACTTTGATTTTAGCAAGCTGCTAAAAGGTATGTGATGGGTATTTGTACTTCCTCCACTGTTTTCTCTGGCTGTTTACAAAGTCCACAGCAGAAGGGAATGTTTGCTTTTCTGTGGAGATAAAGAATTGTTTTCTAAAAGTAACCCATTTTAGTTTCTTCATTGTGTTGGCATTTATTATTGCTGTTTCTGCAGTGCTCTGGCACTGTTAAATTCCATAGCTGCTCTGCCACACCCTATGCTGTCATAGCTGTCAGCACTACGTTGCACTCCAGTCTTCCTCTCTGTGTGTCATATTCTTGGAAGTGTTTGGTATTCATGAGCTTTGAATTCTAATCTTTCTGAGGAAGGCTTATCTTCAGCTCTTAAAGAGGTTTCTTCTAGTCCTCTGTCAACAATCCACTCTTAGTAAGTTATTTCCAAACTCTTATTGGCTGTGATTGATGGTAAAGAGTTTTTTTGAACAGGATAGTTTACAGAAAGTTTGGGGTGGGGGTGAAGAACAGTACCTCTCAGTCTACCAGTGTCCTCTGAAAAATCTTGTAATCGAGATTTGGCCTTGCTAGGGTCCAATAGAGACAGAGCCCTGAAGGGCAGAGAGGCCTTAGAATGCTGGCTGATATCCAAGGACCACCTCTTCCAAGCTGTGAGTTCTGAAGAGGAGGAAATAGGGAAAAAATGCCAGGAGGCTTCCATGGATGGATAAGGAGCTGAAGAGCAAAATCACAGGAAAAAAAAGAAGCTTTCAGGAGGTAGAAGGGAGGACAGGTGGCCTGGGAGGAATATGGGGAAATTGTATGGGAAGCTAGGGATAGGGTTCGGAAAGCTGAGGCTCAGTTAGAACTGACTCTGGCCAGGGATGTCAAAGACAACAGGAAGCGCTTCCATAGGTATATTGCCAACAAAAGAAAGCGCAGGGATGATGTGGGCCCTCTCCAGAAGGAAATGGGAAACCTGACTTCCCTGGACATGAGGAAGGCTGAGGTTCTCAATGACTTTTGTGGCTCAGCCTTCAATGGCAAGTTCTCCAGCCAAGCTTCCCAAGTTGGGAAAGGCAAATGCCAGGACTGGGAGAGTGAAGACCCTGAGCCCACTGTCAGAGAGGATCAGGTTCAAGCCCATCTGAGGAGCCTGAACATGCTCAAGTCCATGGGATCCGATGAGATCCATCCACAGGTCCTGAGGGAACTGACAGAGGAAGTGGCTAATCCACTGCTCATTGTATTTGAGAATTTGTGGCAGTCCGGTTAAGTTCCCACTGACTGGAAAAGGGAACTACAGAGCCCTCATTTTTACAAAGGAGAAAGTGGAAGACCCAAGGAACTACAGGTGAGTCAGTCTCACTTCTGTGCTGGGCAAGATCACGGAGCAGATTCTCGTAGAAACTCTGCTAAAGCACGTGGAAAACACAGAGGTGGTTGGTGACAACCAGCATGACTTCACTAAGGGCAAATCATGCCTGACAAATTTGGGAAGCTCCTCCAGTACTGCTTGTGGTACAGTCGATACGGCCACGTACAGCTGAGGCTGAGGGAGAAAGCAAAGGGTTGATCGGGCATCACTGCTCTCTGTGAGCAGCTGTCTGTGTGTCTGAGATGTGTAAGGATGGGAGTTATGTAAATGCCTTAATTAACCTGTAAGAGAAAAAGGGACTTTAAACAAAATCCCTCTCTAAATCAACTGTCTCATGTATGAGGTTTTTTTCTCCCTTTGTCAAAGCATGTTTAATTGATTTTTGGCTTGGTGACTTACCACATCACATACCCTGTTTATCCCTTTATTTCTTGCACTGGTCTGCTTACTTCAAACTGAACAAAAGGCAGGACACATTTTTGTGAGGCAGAAATCTCTTTGTGGGTCTCTTGGGTACATTATGAAATAATAAAGTTAAACAGGCTGGAAAATAAAGTGTCATCCTCAAAGAAATGTAATGAAGTGAGCTTGAGTATTGATTTTGATGAGAGATAATGATGGTGTAAAAAAATCATGAGACTTTGTTTTCTCAGATGTGTCAGTGTGAGGGTTCTGTTTCCCCTTCTGATCCTCCTGATGGAAACATAGACACCAAAGGCACCATGTTTTTCTACCTTGTAGCAGTATGTTCTTTAAATAGCTGATGACGTTTTACTGTTTGGTCTTACTCTTGAACTGCCTTGGTGGTGACTGTTTAAAATGTTTTGTTGTTTCTCTAATGTGGGCCACAAAAATCCTGCACAGGCTCTGAGAGGCTCAGGCACCAGTGCTTTTTACAGCTGATGTCCCCATGTAACTTACCTGCAGGTCAGGTGTGGGCTGCTCAGGTTTTGATTGCACTACAGGAGCTCCCTGACCCTTGACAGAATAAGGGAGGTTATGCCTGTGCTGGTGGTACAGTGATGCAGGGAGACATGAGTGTAAAGTTCCATTGGAGCAAATATTGCCATGGTCTGAGCATTAAGATTTCCTATTTAAGTTCTGTGTTTTCCTCTCCAGCTTATCCATCCTTTGTACTGCCTGTAGGTCACAGCTTTTCAGGGTTGCTGAGACTGATAAGAGATTTTATATTCCCGTGCATGACCAATGGTTTCTGCTGGGCTCAAGCGATGGAATCTCGCTCTGAGGGCTGGATTCTCACCTTGGGCTGGCCAATCTTAGTTGCAGTACGTCTGGGGATCCCATGATATGAAGATCTTTGAATTGCCAGCTTGTCTCACAGTTGTGCTTCAAACCCTAAAACATGAGTATTCTGAGATTTCAGGAAGATGGACCAGACTGAAGTTGGTTTCTTGCTCTCACACCTCAGGTATAGTCAATGAAAAGGGCCTGAGGGAGGAGGTCCCTCCTCTTCTGCAGCACCATATCCTGAAAGTGGCTTTGGAACTTCCTGCAAATAAATTTGCCTGGTTCAAAGTACAGGTGAGAGGTTGATGCAAATTTATGTTTCCTTAGTCTGTTGTCCTCAAATCTTTCCATCTGGCATTGCCTACTTTTAAATTAGTGCAGTCATTTTAGAAGGTGACCCTTTTGTAAAGCCAACAGGAATTACATTCTTAGTAGTGGTGAAAGATCCCTTCTGATCTGAAACGTTTTTTACAAGGACAACATTTTTTGCCTCCCTGGTGAACACAGGAGAAGGTTCCAGTAGCTCTTTGTGTCTCTGGAGAGGAGTACAAGTGACAATGTGCTGGTTTCTCCTTGTCTGGAAAGCCTGAGGTTGCAGACCAGGGAAATGAGCCACTGATGGGAGCCATCTCACCCCTTCCCAAGGAGGATTTCAACATCTTTTAATGCTCCCCATAATTAGTGGAAACCATCAGGGCCCCAGGTCTCTTTTTTACTGCAGGCTTGTAAAATAAGAGCTCTGTTGAGAGTTTGCTTGTCATGTCAGGAGAAAGGAGTGGACCTGTGGACCTGGCTTTGAGGAGAAGCAGAGACACACATGGAGTGTTGTAACAGGGACACACATGGAATGACTGGGGAGTAAAATATGATTGATGAGGGAGGTGGCTTTGTCTTAGGTCCTTGTAGTAGTTGGGGTTTCTGTTACTACTGTCTTCTTCCACTTTCCAGAAAACATTTTACACATAAGTGCAGTGATCCTGGCTCGTTAAGTGCAGAGTAGTGTAAATGATCCCATTTGTTCCTGGCCTTGGACTTTTGGGCAGGTCTATAAAATAACATACTTACCTTACGTATCAGTCTCAATGCAACATAGTCCTGTACAGTGTTGCGGTAGCAGAGGAATTTTAATATATTTTTCTTGTAGGACATCTCTGAGACAGAGAAGATATCTCGTGAAAAATCAGTCTTCTATTTACTGATGAAAATGTTTGTTACAAGTGCCCATTCTCATCTGAAATTTTCCACCAAAAAGTTAATCATCAAGGTAAGCATTTGAATGGAAATATCAGGATATTCACTATACCCCACTGGTCTGAAATTTCAGGATTGTAAAATTTTTTCTTAAAGCAGATACCTTTACTGCATGGTTGTGTGGCCACAGAGTCTCCTTTCCTGTTTCTCATGACTCTTGTTGGAATTTGCTGTCAGATAACTGACTATTAACAAAATATTTTATGGAAATAAATGCTGTGAACTGACTTCCCTGCAGCAGTTGATGAAAGAATAAGGAAAATGTCTTTAATGTTTGCCCCGCACCCCCCAGGCTGAATTAATTCTGGCATTGTAATAAATTAATGTACCTTGTGCCTGCAAAGGTCTTGACATTGTTCAAGAAGAGATTACTTTTGAGTTTTATTTTTTATCATTGTTTATTTAATCTGTACTTCAGCATTCCAGCCTAGCATAAGTTTAGATAGTTTGCTCTGGCCCTGCAGAACAGTCCTCACTGTTACTGTCTGATAAAAGCTTTGATGCCAGGAGTACTTTCTGTCTTAAAAATAAATTAAAATCCCCTTCTGTACATTTAAATTAGTTATTTGACTTTCCAGAAAAAATGGTCAACTACAAGTCCACAAGACACCAGAGGCTGTTGTTTTTAGCACCTTATTAAAAGAGGACATCTTTTAGTTATTTGAGTAGGAGTAGAGATTTCTTTATTTATTAGGAATAAATACAACCCTAACCAAGTTGTCCTGCCAAGAGAAAATCCAGGAAGCTGTACTGGCCCTGGACAGGGCTCTTCGTGCAGTGTCCTGCAGTACTCATGGCACACCAATTTGTACCCAGCTTTGTGCATTGAATCTTTGCACTTAGCTCAAATCAGCGAGTGCCATTTTAATATTCAGTCCACCAGACCAAAGTTACAGTGATTGAATTAGGGTTTAGTTGCCCTTGACCCTTGCAAGGGTTTAAAGGCAGGTTCTCTTGGTCTCCCAGTCATGAATGTCTGAACCAAAACCTGCTCAAAATGAGCCGTTTTTCTTGTGGTTTTGGATTTCTTTTGCCAAGTGGGAGCATGGACTGCCTTACTTGTGTCTACTTTCCACTCCAGTCTATTGCATTCTCTCTGAAGGGAATGCAGGAGCAGGGAAGTTAGGGCAGTTATGTCAGCAGAAAGGCTGCTAAAAATAGATGGTACGGAGTTATTTTTTCTATGCAGTGCTATGTAACTGAAGGCTTGTTTTTGGATTTCACATTCTGTTCCTGCCTGTTTCTGTCAGATCTGCAAGTGCATTTCTATTCCAAGACTCTGCCAAAAATAGTCAATTATATTAAAATGAATCCTTTTTCCTTCATTTTTTCTTTATTCAAATGAATTACCCTGTCAGAGTCATGTAAGCAACAGTTATTTTTAGAGTTGCTGGTGTTGTACACAGAGTAAATGTAGAACAAATGAGTTGTGATAGCTTCCTTTTATTTTGTGTGTGGAAAGGAGCAAGGGCACAGATTCATCCTGTGTAATTGCAGTTGTTTAATGTGGGTGCCAGAGTCAGGAAGCTGGGCAAGGTTTCCTCTCTTGTTGACAGTTAGGGGCAGGGAGTTTAACCATGGTGTCACTTCGATTCTTCCTCTCCTCCCTTCTCCTTTCTTGCTTGTAGAGCTGGAGCACAGGGTCACCAAGTTGCTAGTTTGGGTGCCTGAGGTCAGGGCCTGAATTTAGAGAGCAGGAAAGTGGGGAAAATTTCTAGATATGTCAAAGCCTGTCTCTTGGTTGTGGTATATCTGGGTCTACCTCACCATCCCCTGCAACTTGCACTTCTCTCTGGACCTTGCTGTGGTCACAACCCACTGCTCATTTACCTGACTGTTTATCCATCTGCCTAATTGTTTTATGTACAAGTAGCCTGATTTAGGTTTAATTTAGCAGTGATTTTCCTTTATGTTAGATCAGTAGTTTTCTAAATCTTCCCTACAGGGTATTTTTAAGACGCTTTTATTTTTTCTGCCTGTGATGATATAAAGATGTACAACCCTCTCAAAGCAGTATAACCTGCTTTCCAGAAATTATAGAAGTATGATTTTTATTGTCCACTATGCGGTCAAAGTCCTCCTACTGAGTGGGAATAAGGCCTCTTGAACTGAGGGGGTGAGGAGAGTGACAGCTACTTCTTTTCATCAACCTGCTCTTCTTCTTTTCTTTCCCAAAAGAAGGAATCATGAAGTTACTATACAAAAAGATCTGTATCTCTTGGGGTTTTGTATTTTAGGTGTTTTGAGGTTTATTTACACACCTCCCCCTTTGTTTCCTGGACAGGTTTTACGTGACAGTGGAGTATTTGAGTACACATGGAAGGAACTTTCAGTTTGGCTGGAACACTTGGATAATACAAAAGAAGACCAAAAGGAAGCAGTGATTCAGTTTTTGGAAAGGGTAACAGTGTTCAAATTAGCTAGATAAACAATGCGAAGAATAGTGTTAGTGGAAACTAGAGATTTTATTGCTATTGTTGAGAAACCTGTCAAAGACCACTGAATGAATTCTGAGAAAAGCATTGTTGGGGATTCTTTATACAGAGGTGGCATCATTCTTGTCTTCAATGGGAGGGGCAGCAAAATAATTTGTAGGAAAATTAAATCCAAAAAGATCAGTTGTTATTATGGCATTGTTGGTATAAAGGTAGAGTGTTGTATGTGTGGATAGCTTTTATCTCCTCTTTAGGTGCCAAAATTATCAGATTTCAGTAAATTGTGATCTTCTACAAGGAAAGCTGATGCTTCCTGTTTACTCTTCAGGATGTTGAATGCCCAGTTCTTCATTTCCAGTGTGGTCTCCCCAGGGACTCAGTCTGTGGTAGCAATCTAGATGCCAAATTGCAGTGGACTTTTATTTTTTCCATCAGTGTCCCCTGTAGAGCAGGAACCATAGACAGAATCCTGCAGAAATAATATGGAAGTTGTCCTCCTAAAACCCGCCCAGCTTCCAACACTTTTAGCACATGGTCTTTCTTAGCAACACATGGTTCCCCTACACTTGATAGCTGGTGCACTTACTTTTCTCTCCACCTTTGCTGACAGATCCTGCTGAAGCTGATGACAAAGCCCTATCCCTACACAGACAAGGCAGCAGACCTGGTTCAGGAAGCCAGCATGCTCCAGGTTGCTATGTTTAAACAGGACTCTGATAACATCAGCATCCCCGTCTCTCACATTGATGGTATGTGGTAACCCCTCAACAACAGAATTCCACAACTTGGGGCTACATTTTCTAGCCCTAAGCAGCAAACTGGGGATGGATGACTATAGAAATCCTGTTATGTAAGGACCTCCAGGATTCAGCCCTCCATGTGTACTTGGTATCAGAAGCTGGAACTGCAAAGTTACCACTTTACCCCCAAACATAAATTTTGATGTGGTTGTGCCACTTTAACAGTACTTGGAATCTCTCTTCATGCTCTTGCAGCAGCATTTTGGAACTAAAATGGAAATTTAGTCCTTTTGCCTGGAGCTGTTCATAGAATCATGGAATCCCAGAAAGGTTTGGATGGGAAGGCACCTTTTTTTAAAGCTCATCCAGTTCCAACCCCTGCCATGGGCAGGGACACTTTCCAGTTGCCCAGGATGCTCCAAGCCCCATTCAGCCTGACTTTAGACACTTCCAGGGATCCAGGGGCAGCCACAGCTTCTCTGGGCACCCTGTGCTGGACGGCAGCATTGAAAGGCAGAGTGAAGTACAGCTGTGATTTTTGTGTTGCACTTAACATTGTATTGCCTGACAAATGTGCCTTTGGTTTTTTTTTTTTTTTTTTTTTCTTTTAAAGAACTAAAAAGATACCTTGTGTTCCTGGAATGTTGCATTCTACCTCTGTTGTTTCTCCAGTTAGTCTGGATCCTCTGCTTACATTTTTTCCTTTACTTACTAGATGTCCTGGATATGGTGGATGTTCTGATTGAGGGCAGTGATGGCTTAGATGAAGAAATTGGGTTCTCTTTAAATGAAGACATGGTTATCCAAACATTTCCCTTCAGTGCTGTTGTCCCTGCTGCATTAGAAGCCAGGAATATACTGTTGCTGCAGTCTGAAAATGGAACAGGTACAGATTTCTTTTTTGGTTTTATGTGTCATTTCTACCAGTGGAGTGAAAGTGGCATCATTTTTACCCATTTTTAATAATTTCTTACCCATCTTATAATTTTTTACCTTGAGACATTTTATTATCTTCCCTGCAAGCAGAAGGAGGTGCAGATTCATGGTGTTTTGTGCTCAAGAGAGGCATTGAGGCTCTGTAGGTGCTTCTGCCCTTTTTCCCTGACCCTAAAGGGAAGAGACACTGTCCCTGCAGGGACAGTCTTGGTCTGGAAGTCGTTGGCTTCAGTAACACAGTGTTTTAAGGACAGAGTGTGGAGATCAGGAGAGGATGGTGGTTTCCATGCCTGTAGGCAACTCTTCCCGAGATCAGGGAGAGAGGACTACATTGTTAAGTAGGAAATGGATGCATTTTCCAAAGAAAACTTCAGAAATTAAGCTCTGGGGGCAACTACTGCAAAGTTCTACCAGCTCCTTGAGGAAAGTGTTAAAATCACAGGGGCATCAGGTGGCCTTGGAGCAGGATTGGCCAAGCCCACAGCACCTCACTAAGCCCTCTGTGTGTATTTGGCAGTCGAGTAGCACCTGGGGTGTACTGGAAGTCCCAGTTCTGAAAGAAAATTCTGTTTAACTTGTACACGTTAACTGGGTGTGTGCCCCCCAAGTACAAATCAGTTCTTCTCTGAGGTGGTGCTTGGCAGAGCTCTCTTCCTGTTAAAAGACAGGCATGTTTAGCACAACACAGTGAAGGTGGATTATTTGCTTCAGGAAGAACTGATGTGTGGAGGATTTTTCAGGTACCTCAGTGGTCAGGAACACTTGTCTAGGTCACTACAAACAGTTTTTGATCTTATTCAGTACTTTTCTGCATGATGCTCTGTGGGCTGCTGCCGAGGCCCAAAGTAAGGAAGGTTGCCCCAGTGTCTGTGCTCATGTCAATAGTTTAATTTATTTTTGCTTTTCCAGGAGCACACATTGTGGAGTACCTTGTTGCTGTTTTCACTGACCTCCTGCACTCTCAGAGAGAACCCCTTGCTCTCTGCTTGATGTTCCAGCTCTATGACAAAGATCTTGAGTCCCTGAAAGTTGCTAAGTATCCTCAGCTCTACCAGTTTAACCGATACTATAAACTCTGGATCCCCAAGCAGTCCCAGGAAACTGTGGTATGGAATACCTGAAGTCACTGAATTCTTGAGCCAGTATTCTTATAAAAACCTCACAGTTTATAGAGGTTACATTTCTATCAGAAAGAGCATTTTTATTGAGCTGATTCTTCATTTCTTGTTGATCACGTTGGGACACCCATTTGCTCCAGGGCTTTTCTCTGATGATACAAGAGGTCTTTGTGGTGTTTGGGAGGTGATACCAGGGCTCAGGGCTCATACAGAGACCCCTCACCATGCATAGCAGAGCCTGGTGTATGCTGTGACCTCTGTTTACAGTGCCTGGAGTTCCCCGTGGGTGGGTGGAGGATCACAGGCCCCTGGGCTGAGTTTGGTGGGTTTTTCTCAGTTCAGCAGTGAACGCTACAGATTTCCCTGGGGACACTGCTGGACAGCTCTGTTCTAGCAGGACTGCACACTTGTGCTCCTAGAGCTTCAGCTCAGAGTTCATCTCAAAAAAAAAGTGGCTGAAGAGCTTTTTGTTTCATACTCATCACTGTTTTTCTCTTATACTTTTTTTTTCGCTTTAAACAGTTTAAAAACCACAAGGAGGTAAGCAAAGAACCTACTGTGGCACTGGATTCTGTATTTACCACTTTGCTGAAGGGAGCCTATGAGAGAGGAAGCAATACCTTACTGGAAGATGGTGTTCAGACAAAATTGAGAGACTTGGCTTCCTGGCTCCCACCTGACCAGCTTTTGTTGGGAGTAAAGCACGTGCTACTGTACCTGAAATCCACAGTGGAGAACTTCAGCAGTGTAAGAGCAATATTGTAATAATGTTGTGGTTATGTTTGGTTTATTTTATGGTAGAAGGGACAAATAACTTGGCTGTTAAAACTTGGGTTCCAGTTCTGTAGCTCTTTTTTCTCTACTTGCTCTGAGGCTACACAGCACCATACAAAACTGGACCTAATTTGTAAACAAATGTCAGTTGTCCTGATTATTGAAGAGTGTTGGATTTACTTTGCATGGGTTACCTTACTGATCAGTGTGAGTGCAAATAAACTCAAGATTTTAATCCAGCTCATGGATCTCCCTGAGAAGCCTTTCCAGAGAGTAAAATCCACTGGCCTGTGTAACTCCAAATGTCACAGTATAAATGAAAAACTATCAGTATTTATTTGGCAACCTGAGACTTCTCTTCGAATCAAGTTTCTAAATAGGTTAGTGGTTCCTTCCCCAAGGAGAGGTTGTAATCTTAGTAGTTGTTAGTTAACTCCTATTCCTGTTGGATAATTACCCTTCTGCTCCCATTCTCTTTTCTTCACTTCCAAGATGCCTTTATTTTCATAGGTTGGTAAAACTTTGGGTCCTCAACTGGTTGACCTCTATGTGGACATTCTGAGCATCTTGTTGTGCCGGGGCAATCAAATAAAGCCGGATCATCAACAGAAGCAGGAACAGCATCAGGCTGAGTCAGATCTCTTTATGGATGAGGAGTCTCTGATGACAGAAGTGTCTTCAAATGACAAGGTACCAAATCCCTTGATACCGAGGCACCTATTAGTAAACTTTGATTTGATTGATTCTCTAGGGAATATTTTTGCTGAACAGAGAGCTGCTGTTAAGGTCTTGGAGGAGAATTTAGGATCATAGAGCATGTGGTCCAGCAGTTGCAAAACTACTGTATGGAGATGTGACCCAGCTGCATCACCCGCAGTCTCACCCCTGAGCTGGAACACAGTCAGGAGAGGTCCTGAAAGAGATCACCTTTGCAGAAAAAATGTATTCCCTCAGCCCTGTGTAAAGCCTTGTTGTGAAAATTATGTACTTGAGGAATGAATTTTTCCCCCTCTTTCATCTGTTCTGTGAATTTGTGGAGATTAGAATGTGTTGATGAACCCTAGAATATTCAGTTTTCCTCTGGAGATGAGCTTAGACATATTTAGAATGTTCAGTATAACAGCATAAATGTTGGGAGAATGATATTTATGTGCTTGTAATTCATTAATATTTTTTATCCTCTGGCCAGCTAGTAGACAATTTCATGTTCAATAATTGTAATTGACAAGCTGTGGAAAATAGGCAGATGAATGAGGGTTTTTTTTAACCCTGCACTGTGATTATCCATTCATTGATACTGTTACCTCTGTTTGTTACAGACACTGGAGGATATGCTCACCTTGATTTTCAGACATCCTACGCTGGAGAGCTGGTTCCTGGCCTTGGAGCTGCGCTCTATTCCTCAGCCTGGTTTGAACCCTGTCACTGTGAAGCTCCTGTCAGCTCACCTCAATTCCGGGGTGCGCCAGCTGCTGAAAACAGGTGCCCCCATCGTGCAGAGCATCACAACGGACCACAGACACGTATTGGCCAAGTATTTCGAAGCTATCACAAAAAGTGTCCTGGAAGAGCTGCAGACTGTGGGGAAGGACAGAAGCCAGATCTGTCCTAGGAAGTCTCACCAGCTGCAGGCTCTGGAGGAGCTGCACATGTACATGACTGCAACTCAGCTGAAGGAGATCACTCTAACCATGCTGCAACTTCCTGAGATGAGCTTGACTGATCAGAAATCTGAAAAATCCCCTAAAAAAGGGAAACAGTTAAACCTCTATGGACAAATTTTGGTGCAGCTCCTTACAGACAGCTACCAAAGGCATCCCCAGCAAGGAGAATTTCTGCTATCCACAGAGCATATTAAAGCTTTGGGGATATTGATGTCAGCATCAGCCAGCAAAGATTTGCAGGAAATTTTCCTTCAGGCTCTCCAAAGTGAGCCAGTCCTTGCTCTCGCAGTTGGTGTCGAGGTTCAGGCTCACTGCCTTGCCCAGTGCTCACACACCTCCCTGGCCATTGTGGGCGTGCTGATCCAGAACTCCAGGACTCACCTGCTGCAGTTTGAGCTCTGGTGTCTGAGCAGTGTCACTGGGAAGTACCTCAGGAAACACATGGAGAGCTTTCTTCCACTCATTAATGTGTATTTGCAGTGCAGAGACCAGTATGGTTTCAGCCGACCTTCCACAGGTAAAGGCACTGCTGAGCCCTGCTTGTGATTCAGGAGGCCAGATTCCCTGTTTAGGTTCTGCTGGAATATTTACACAATAGATAAAGGTGATTAAACTTAGATATCTGACCTCTAATGACTGTCTTGGAAGTACCTCTGCAGCAGTACAGGTGAAGAGCTGTTCTGAGGGTTGGCTGTTAGACTGAAGCCAAGTGCTCTCGCAGTTATTGCTGCCCAGATTTCTCTTTTGAAGCCCTTATTTAGTGCTTAGTGCATGTGAAAATCTGTCATTGTGCTTCTCTTGGTTTAGTACAGGAGGTAAAACCTTTTGCTCAGGCACGGATAGAAGAGTCTGGAGTGTGCAATGCCACGGCCAGATGGTTTTTGCAGAACCTGAGCTTTCACTTTTACAGAATCCAAAAATTTATTCTAAAACAAATCTCCAGCTATGGGCTGGCTTCAGTAATGCCCTCCTGAGCTGTCAGTCCAGAACTTTCCAACCCCACAGCAGCGTTACATCTATGGACAAGTGTGTTAAATCTCTACCAGCAAAATGGTGAGTTAGGATTCAACTGGGTAGAACAGGATCACTTTAATTTCTCTTATTGCCCAGAAATGTCAGTAGCAAAGGCTGACTGGGGCTGTAGCTCTACCTACAAGGTCAGGCAGTGATAAGGCCTTGTCAGCACCCTGGGAAGTAGAGGATGGGTAAAGAAGTGAGCCTCTGTAGCACTTCTCTGTAACAGATTAGCAGCTGCTGTAGCATCATTTCCTAGAAATTGAGTAGTCTGGGCCTGGATTAGAAACTGATGTGGGATTAGTGTGTTGTTGTTTAACAGCTGCAGGTGGTGGAACCTGTGCCTTCTGCTCTCCCAACAGTTGTCTCGGCTGTCACACGTGTCCTGAGGAAGGCCCTGTGGAAGGAGCTCTGTGCTGGGATTCAGGACACCGGAGCATCGCATGAGGCCACTGTGAAACTGCAAATTCTTTCAAAGTTGTTGCCACCTTTGGAAAGCAAAGGGCTGCACAACCTAATGGACTGCCTTCCTTCTGCTCTGGAGCGAGCAGGGAATGAAGGGAGGTGGGCAGCTTGTGTGTGCCTCCCCCAGGACTCAGTTTGTCCTGGGAAGCACTGTGATAGGAATGGGAGCAGTAACAGCATCCTCTTCTCAGAGAATCTGTTGCTTTGCACTTTGGCACCAAGACATCTTTAACATATACAAAACCAAGTTAAAATATTAATAAAAAAATCAACAACTATCTCTCTGCAGCTGGGCCGTGGCAGATGCCATATCCACAGTGCTGAAAAACTCAGAGGAGCTGCATTCCTGGAGGAGACATCTCTTGTCAGCCTGCATAAAGGGGTTAGTTACCATGTACAGCAGCAGTAAAGATGAAAGCAAGCAAGAAGTGGAGAGGTCCATGCTGCTGAGGCTAGAGGAATTATTGGTGAGACTTCTTATCTGCTTTGCCACAGTGGGACTGTATGTATATGTGTGGTTGGGCAGTTCTAGATTTTGTAAATACAGATTGGGCTTGATTTCCTGTTTTATGCATTCTGTTTTCCATGGACTTTTAATAGCTTTTGCAGAGGCCTGATAATCCTTTATATGAAGCAGTTTTATGTTGACTTTCTGGTAAGAATCCCCTTTGAAGATAAGAGTTTGAGGTATTTAGGGGTAAGAAATCAAAGGTTACCAGTGGATTTTTTTTTTTTTAAATTAAAAGAAGGTGATAGAAATACTTCTGCCAAGACCCACCTGCCATGCCATCTGAAGTCTGGGGCAAAAATCTGGTTGTTCATAAATAGAAATCCAGACTTTGAAGAACACTACTTGGTCACTCCCTCTGCACTGTTCCCTTGGTTTGAGTTCAGTGAACATGGATCCCTGTGACACGTAACACTGAAGGTCTCTGAGCAGTGAATGCCTTTGCCCTCTCATGGCTTTTGCTGAGACTCCCTTGTAGGACCTGGCTGACTCTGCAGGGCCTGGGGCCACCTCACAATGTCCATCCCATCCTGTGGGTGTTTCCAGCCCGGCGAGGTTGGCACCTGCATTCCCAGGACTCTTGGGATGTGCAGCTGTCAGTCTTCTCCAGACTGATTGGGTTGTTGTGGTTCCCAGCTCCTCAGGGCACATCAGTTGTAAGGAACACCTGCCCCAGCCACCCCGTGTGCCACGTGCAAAGCTTGGTTAGCTAAACCTCACAAAAACCTGGTACCCAGTCTCTTGCTTTGACTTGTCAAGTTGTGATTCCTTTCACACTTTAGGATTTTGAAGAGTTTTGAGCCACTGTGTTTTTGGAACCTACAGCCCAGCTTGCTTTTTAATTCCATACAACCCCTGCTCCCAGACCAACAAGTTTCCTTTGAACCAGGAATTAGGATTGTTGTATCCAAGAGCTTTTTTTCCTGTCACCCTCTGATCATCCCACATGAGTGTCTGGCTTGCGTGTTCTTAGTGTGTCCCTTGAACAAAAAATGCTGTAGAAGCTCCATGTGCCAAATGTAAACCAACACCTGTTTTTACTTGCTGCATGCAGTGTGTGGTTGGAGATGTGGACCCAGATGACTGGTGCAACCTTGTGAAGACAGGACTCAAGTAAGTGTTTTCATTTTAATTTGGTTTGCTTTTACTAAGTTCATTTTCTTTGCCAAGTTCTCATTTCTTAAACAACTTTTAATTTCAAGCAGGTTTCCTTGGGTTTGCTTATGATCTGACTTCTCTGTGATCCTTCTCCCAAAGGTACCGTTACAGAGATGAAGCATTTCTGAAGGTCCTGAACATTGCCATCCAGTTACTGTACAAGAAAGAATCCTCACTTAGTCAGAGCTTAGTCAAGCTCTCCAAACTTCACATGATGGTCACACAGCACTCTCTATTTTTGTCAGCCATCCTGAGGTCAAGAGAAGAAGATGGCATGAACATCCAGACAAGAGGTATTTTTTAATCATATTCTTCCCATACTAAATACAGTTGATCTTGTCTTTCTTGCATTATATTCTCTCCATCCAGTAACACACCCACCCATGTAAATACTTGCAGAGTTATTAACAGTTCCAGAATATTGGCATTTAAATTGTACCTCTGCTTGGATCCAAATGTTACATTCATTTTATGCTGGTTTTAAACACTTCTGTTCTTAAAACTACTGGAAAGGTGGATTTGTGTTTTTATTTTGGTTTGGGTTTTTGTTTGTTTGTTTGCTTTCCTGGTATTTTTAACCCAGTTGAAGTCATGGATTTATTCTTTTGGTTTCTTTGAGGCAGTTAGTGTAAGATCACTGAAGTGCACATAGGTCCTGTGATGTTTAAACCTGTTTTAAAATAGGTTGATACGGGAGATTTAAAGTTGATTTTCCAAGTTTTATCAAAAATGACAATTTAAATTATGTGTATTTCATTTTGCAACCTTTCATGAGGAATATCCTTCCAGAGGAATATAGATTGGATGCTAGCTCATGTGTAGGATTGGCTTTGTTTCTTCTTCACTGGCAACTGAAATCCTGCCTGACCTTGAACCACATTTACTCTACATAGACCTCAACTTTTCTCCATTGTACAGAGGTTTGAGATTCAGTGATTGAAGGAGCTGTGTAAGAAAAATGGGGGGAAATTTTCAGGGCAGCATGTTGATAACCATTTTTTTGTTTATTGATGAGGAACATGTAAACAAGCTTTCAAGTTTTAAAACATCTGAAAAGAGGAAAAAAGCTCTTGTGAAGTCACCAATTTAGTGAAATTAAAAATAAGGAAGAGATTTTGCTGCTTGCTGTACGTATGTGTCTTTCCTTTAGTGTGTATTTCTGTAGATCAGCAGGATGGATTCTTTGAGGCCAGCTGCAGTAGTCCACAAGCTTAGTGTCAGGAGTGCATTCACTCAGGCTGGTGCTTTGGGAGCTCTTCAGCTTTGACATGGGTTTCATATTCCTGCACATAACTAGGGTCTTTTCAGATACTGGGAGTAGAGAAATCTGGAGTCGAGTCTTGAGTGTGCTACAGACAGCCTCTTTGTTTTTGAGGAACCCAATCACTTACATTTCTGCTTCTCAGTTAGTTACAGAGCAAAGGTGGATAATTTTTGTACCCCACAGGCCAGAGTTCCTGTGGCTCACAAACCACCCACAGTGCTGAGCCCTGCTGGAACGCACAGTGCAGAAGCATTTTGATATTTACTGCAGCTGGGGTGCAGACTTTAGAAGTGTTTTGCTGTGAATTCTGGAGTCCTTGGGGAGGTTGCTGGGATGTCTGCCTTTCTCTGTTCAACTCCTGAGCTCATTCCAGATGCCTTCCTGGGGGAGGAAGGAGTAAAGGATAGGGTACAGCACTCCTCTTTAACCAGAGAGTGGGTGTGTACGCATGGAAAGCTTCTGCAGAGTAGTGTTCCTGGGGACCTCATCTGGCTCAGTGACTTCTGTGTTCAGCTTGGGAATACTGTTTCGAGATGTTCCCTTGAATTAAATGCATCAAAATCACCCGTTAGTGTCTTGGGGATATGGTCTGTGGTAACTCTAGAGATAGATGCTGATGTAAAATGTCCACTGCTGTGTGTGCATCCATTTGGAGTGGGTCTTGGGGTGTTAATTTGTGCTCTGTGTGACTGAGAGCTGCAGGGCTCAAGCTGTGCTTGTTCCAGAGGCGCTGGTGGACATTCTGCTGACAACTGTGCAACTCAGCCCCTCTCTGTGTGAGAGCAGTCACCTCCCAGTGCTGCTGGGAGCCTATGGGGCCACGTTGAGCACTGTGGGTGAGTGTCAGCCTGGAAAGGCACTTCCTTCTGCATCTTCTTCTTGTGTCCACAAGTCACTAACTTTGGGTTCAATCTTGGGTTTTAGATCAGAAGATACTGCTGTTGCTTCAGTTGTATGAGAAGAATAATCAAAGTCTTATAAACTCCAGGTAAGCTGAACACCTTACTTGGTTGGGCAAACTACACACAGGTGGTCTCACAACTGGTATTTTTCCAGGGTCTCATTTTTAAATGAAGGAGACAGTGAACAAGGTGAAACCTAAAGATGAAAGTTGCTTTTGGAAACACTTTTACTACATATTTCGTATTCTTATTGTAATTCTCTTATGTTGCCCAGACTTCTGTGTGTCTGTGGGTTAGATGAGGGAATGTCTCATTTCTAGAGTCACTCACTCTCCATAATTGGGACTCACTGTAGGGATCTTCTGACAGATGGGAGGCTGAAACATAAGTCACTAGTGGACTTCTCCCTTTCCTGTGCCCAGGAAGTCCATAGGAAAGTCTGTTGCCAACAACTGTGGTTTGGTCTGCTTTCCTCACATGCTCTTTGCTGTCCTGGAGGCAGGAGCAGAAATACCTCCAGCAGTGCAAGAGCACTGGCTCAGGCAGCTGAGGCAGGTCTGCATTCCTGTCCCTTCATGCAGCTGCTGTCATTCTTACCTGCACTTACAGCTTAAATCCATAGGTGCCTATGAGTGGGTATGTTCTGACTTGGATGGACAGGGGAGGGCAGAGTGAGTGAGACACATTCAGACTAAATTTGAAAAGCTTTGGGATGGATGGAAAAGGTGTTGCCAGGTAAACGAGTTATAGGTTCAAGTCCCACAGGGTACTAACTACAAGTGAAGACAAAATTTTGGTACTAATTGATCTCCCCTGTAATTGCTTTTGGCTCTGTTGCCTAATGTGTTTGCCTTTAACAATGTTTAAGGATCCTGCTGTGGGGTCCAGCCGCTGTGGAGCATCACAAGACTTGCAAGAGTCTGGGAAAGTCCTTGTGGCAGCAGCCAAGTATGGAGGAGATCCTGTGTCTGCTGGATCGAGAGAAGATGATGAAGACGATTCTGTCGTTCCCTCAGCATCGCCGGCTGCTGCCATCACAGGTGCTTTTGGTTCAGCCTATCCATGGTTACCCTTCTTTGGATATGCAGGAAGACCCTTGAGCCATTCATGTCTTGCAGCCATGTAATACATGGCAGTTTGTTTCCATCAGGAGAGTAATTTCGATTCATAGGAGGAATGTGTTCTTCAGGAGCACTTTTCAAAGTAATTGCAAGATATGGGCCACATCTTGTCAGCAGGGGTGATAGTGCATTGCAAAGGTTGTCATGTATGTGAGACCAGGATTGGACAGCCCACAGATCTACTGGCAATGAACTCTCCAGCCTTTCTTACAATTTACTGGATTGCTTCTGTAGCTGTTGATGCTGGTCAGGGAAATAGTTGTGGATATACTCATACTAAAGCTGGGTTTAAACACAAGCATGTCTCACCCTGTGTTGCATTGTATCAAGTGATTTATAGTGGGATGAGGTGGTTGTGGAAGTTTGAAACCAAGCTTGAAATTGGTGTTGTTCCTTACAAATACTGGTTTGGATTTGGTTTCAGGGGATACAAGAGTCGCTATATAAAGATGAAACTGTGAAGAGCCTTGATGACTTCTATGATCCTTGTTTTCTACTTCAGCTCTTCAGTGAACTGACCAGACCAGGTAAAGTGAGTGTTTCTCTTTGGTATTCACTGTCAGGTTGCTCTGCTGCAGGAGCTGCACCTGGAGCGCTGTTATCCCTGATCCGAGAGCTAATACTGCAAGGAATTTGTGCCTGACTTTAGAGGGAAGAAACAAACTACTGTGAGGGCTGTGACTGAACTGGCTGGAGATCTGGCCTGTTACAGGCTGTGCTTATAGAACAGGGAAACTTCAGCCAACTTATTTTCCGCCAGACAGATGGGCATGAGGCCAGTGTGTTTCACAAATAGGCTGGTGCTCTGAACTGTCAGCAAGTTTCTTGTCTGACATGACTGGGCTTTGCACGTGCACATCCCTGCTGTGTTCCATGGGCACACTGTCCCTGTAGAGAGCCCTCAGAGGTCAAAGGGAGACAAGAAGCCTAAGGGATTTCCTAACCAGCTCTCCCTGTGTTGGTTATGGTTAAGCACCTTGTAGTTACAGCTAGATTTGGCTTTCCACAGCAATAATGTTAGAAGCCATTGGCAGGCTGTTAGTGTCTGTCAGTGAAATCACTCTCACAGTCCTTTGTTCACCCAGACCCCTGCAAGTACAGCACCTGTTTGGATGTGCTTAGCCTGTCCTTAGCTATGGTTTGAAGTGCTCTGTGTAATCCTGGCAGCAGGAAAAGAACTGTCTTTAAGTCCTCTGAGGAGAAAAGGTACCAGAGCTATCAGGCATTTTGCAGTTGGAGGGATCTTAGACAATCCAGTTATTGCTGGGCCTTTGAGGTGCACAGGGAAGAAGAGCATGGACAGCTGGTTCTTTCGAACCTAGTGTTGATAGCTGGAGAAAGGACACTCTGCCAGCACCACCCACCCCATGGAGGGAGGGATTTGGTGTCTGTGGCAGCCCCAGCAGCACTGCAGCTAGTTGGTGGCTGCTGATGTGGGAAGCACCAAGGTTGAGGGAATTGCTGTACATCATGTTCTTGTGAAGCTGTAAACACAGTGGCTGTCCTGAATCTGAACCAGGAGAGGAGAAAATAGTCCTCTTAGCTTCTCCACACAGAGTGAGAAGTCTGTGTCCTAAGAGGGGCATTTTTAAAGGTCCCAAATGATTTATGAGTCTCAGTCCCATGGTGCTTGTAAACCATGTCAGCTGCTCTTGGAATTCCCAGTTCTTTATTTATTTGCTCTTTGTCCTGGCTGCATAGTGCCATCAGAATACATAAAAATGGACTTCTTGCACAGTGTTTAGTGCTCGCTGAGGAACAAGTAAGTCTGGGGTTGGGCAGATAGCAAGTTCTATCTATCTTTAGGTCTGATAAGCGTCTTATGGAAAGCTTTTCCATCCTGGTTCTCAAGGTCCTTTAAATAAGCTGTATGTCAGACATAGAATTAAACTGGGGTGCTTTTCTAATAAGAGCTTGTTATTTTATGTCAGTTATTGAATACAGCAGGATGGAAAATATTACCACTGCATGTTTTCAATGAAGGAAAGTTTTCCAAAAAAATCTTCCTGTGGACTGCTGAAGTGAGAACCTTGGATTTCATTCTGTAGCACTGTGCCACAGTGTGAATGGTTACTGCGCATCAGCAGTTCCCCAGAGCTGCAGCCTGAAGGAGAGCAGAGTGGTGGCCCTGGGACAAATGGCAGTGGCTGGTGGGGAAGTGGAGACCCTGCTTTACCTGGCCCATAACCAGCAAAGCTGGCAGTAAGAAACTGCCAGGCATGAAATTGAGTTTTAGTAGTTCTAGTAGTTGAGAAAAAGGTGAGAAAAATAGCCCAGGTGCTGGTACAGGGACAGAAATAATCTGTGATTTTTTAAACGTAGTTTTATACACACATGTACGTATATGTACATATTTACACAGACACTAGTCTATGTGGGCAGTGATAGGGGAGGAAATCAGTGGACCAAATGTAGGTGCTTGGCAGTAAGATTGCAGCCCCTTCTTAAATAGGAATATTTGTTTCTAGAAACTTCCTCTTGACCTTCAGTGTGAATGACAAGAAAATACATGAATATTATTGCTAAACTTATGGTACATTTGTAGCTGGTAAAATACCACTGAGGTGCCATTGTGCTCCATTCCTGGAGGTAAGGTGGAAGGTTCACACCAAGTCATTTCTAGCCATTAGTGAGTGGAAATGGCAGCAACCCTTCAAAACACACAGAACACAAGCCCTTAAAGGAGAAACTCCAAATCCTGATGACAAAATGCTGTGAAAGCTAAATGCTACCATTGAAGGGTGTGTTTCCTGTTTTCTCTTGGGCTGATTTCTGGTCACTGCTAGATTTTGTTTTACCTAGAAGGGCTCAGGAGTACAGCTGAGTACTTGTCTCAGAGCAGGCCTTACCACAAGAGTCACTTGTGCCTGTACAGGGACAACTGCTGTGGTTTATGGGCTATTTGTGTTATTTTCCCATCCTTTCTGTTACAGGAGCTTTTTAGTGCTAGTTTTTCAGGCACCCTGTAATGCTCTGGAGAGATGAATTTTCCCTCTTGTTGTTCTTTGTACTCAGCTTCCCTGAAACAGTGAGATACAAAGATGTCTTTACAGAATTTACCCCTAACTTTGCATGGCCTGGTGGGCAGGATCATCTCTCACATAAATGAGAACAGCCCCATGAATTTCAGCTCAGGTAAAGAATTCCTGTTCAGAGTGAATTGCTGAAGCCCTTTGTCAGCTGGAGGAGTCTTTGTGCACTGAGGTCATAATTTTTGGGGCTAGAGCCAGAAATGGGTGCTCATGACCAGAAATGTTAAGGATTCTAGTGCTGTTACATGCACTGGGATGTGTCAGTGCTAACCTACCGGGTGCTTTCTGTTTCTCTTCCTCCATCCCCTCACAGAGTGTGTGGTGGCATGTCACAAGTTTGTGGAAGTCAATGCCCTGGGTCTCACGGTGGCTGCCCTGAGCAGCTACGACTCCAACATGAGAGCGGCTGCATATTTTGTCCTGGCTTCCTTCCGCTCCCATCTGGAAGGGGCTCGCTTTCGAGAGAAGAGCCAGGTAAGCCACTGCCAGTTTGGCAGGTGAGACCTTGTAGGTCATGGGATGTGTGTGGGAGAGATGTTGCCTTGCTCATCCACCTACATGCATGTGGTAAGACAGCAAAAAGAAGCTTTTTATCCTCTCTCCCATTGTTTCTCCTCTACTGCTTTGTGTTTCCTCCTGTTATAACTAATGGACAGAGAAAGGGGAAAATATGTTTTAGAAATTCTTGGGAATTTTGTATGTAGGAATGGAAATCCTGATGGAATTGATACTTGATCTGTATGGCCCATGAAATGTCCTGGAAGCTGATCAATGTCTTCATGCTCCTGTTGTATTCATTTGGGCTGTGCTTCAGGCTTCTCTCCTTGGGCTCTTGCAGTTGCTGTATCTCTTGGATGCCGTGCAGAACGGAATCAGGCAGCCAAACCTCAGGTTCACCTTCTCCCTGACACTCTACGTTGCTCGTGTGGCACAGCAGATCCTGAAGCCAGGTACTGGGACGTGCTGCGTGTGTCACTGCTGGGGTGAAAAACAGAGCCCTGGGGAGTGTCGATCCCCTCACCTGCTCTGTGCTCGTGCGCTCTTGCCTGAGCTTTTCCTCCTGGGCAAGAGAAGGGGAGGGTGGGCAGCAATGGGAATGCGCCTCAGAGCAAAGGCCTTCTGCAGTTGCCGGGCTGTTCTCCCAGCTCGGAGCGCTGCACGCTCACTGACTGCAGCTTCCAGGAATTGTCGTCCGTGCTTGTGGATTGGGAGCGCTGTCCTCCTCCACCATGCCAACCTTTTCTCTTTACAGAGGAGCACATGTACGTAAAGGTAAACAGATTCCTTCTGTCACACCAGTATTTGGACCTGAGGAAGGTACCGGGTTTTTTCCAACTTTTCTACAGTTTTGATTTTGAGGTAAGAGTCCCATATTAGGTATCCAGTAATTCTTCAGAAATGTATTAAAAACAGCCATAAAAATGCAATGAAATCCCATTCTCCCACAAGTAGTTAATTAGAAGCATCTTTCTTACGTTTCATATTGGAATTAAAAATGTTATTTCTGTGGGGTTTTTGTTGTTTTCTTAATACTAACACACAATGAGTTGTGCTGTGTATGCTCTGTGAGCACAAGAAAAGAATGTTCTGCCCCGGCTAGCTACAATTCCTCTTTGAGTTTAGATTAGTAACTTTGAGTTCAACTGAAGTATTTTAGAAACAGCAACTTCTAAAATTCCATTTCCACTGCATGTTTGGGCTGCAGACTGACTGTTCCCAATGGATATTAGTGATTAAATTTGATAGGAATGGAAATTGAGAAGTCCAGAACAAGCTGCGGTAAGCCTTGAGCTGGCACTCAGAAGGAACCAGGGTTTTGTGCTCTTAGGAGCATGTATCCTTTGGAAATGTCTGAATGTCTGACAGTGGTATTTTTCTTTATGGCTTCCAGTACAAAACAGAGCGTGAGTGGATCCTCAGATTTCTTGGGGAAGGGCTGCGTGACAAACATTGCTATGAGCTTTATGACTACCAGGGGATTTTCCAGGTCATTCTCTCCTTTTTCAACAGTCCTTTGTGTGACGAGGGCTCCCAGGTAAGAATTTAAAAAGAAAGTTCACAAATACCCCAAACCACAGAGGTTTGTGTGGCTTTGAGATCTCAAGTACAAAACAGAAAGGAGCAGCCGACTTTCCCTTGGTCTTCTTGAAAATCTGTTCCTTGTTGGTTTTGTGGATGTGTGGAGGGGGAAATAATTTAGGTTGTGTCTAAACCAGTCCCATCCTTATCCCCTGAAACTGGGACCGGTTCCTGCCATCGTGGAGCCTCACGTGGGTGCCGTGGTTTTGCTCCTGCAGTCGGGGCCTTTTGTTTTTGGGTCTCTATTCCCCAGCCAGCACGTTTGTCACCTGCACAGTGCTTCAGCAGGAGGGAAACTCACGTGCCAGGAGCTCTCAGGTTTGGGAGATCCACCCTGTGTATTTCAGGTATCAAAACCTTGGACAAAAAGAGAAAATTGTCTTGCTACCTGAATACTTCTTGTAAGAGCAGCACCTGTGGTGTGAAGCGTTGAAGGGAGAATGTCTTTCCTTCTCTGCAGTTGCTGAGAACAGGCGGTGTTCATTTTACGTGGAAGTTGATCAGATACCAGCCAAATTTCTCATTTTAAGTTAGATAATTAGATCTTGGCTGAGAAAGAACAAGTTGCATTGTCTGTTTCAGAGTCGTATTCTGGAGATATTACAGAGTGCTGCCCGTGTCACCAGAGCTGCCTATGAGCTGATACAGGATCACAGCCTCCTCTCGTGGGTCCTGCACAGCTTAGAGAAAAGGTAACCAGAGAAGTACAGGAGAAATGGGGACCATTTCCTATCCACAGTAGAAGAATGACGTGGCTGAGGATGAAAGCAAGGGGGACAGACCTGGAGACGGGGGCACCGAGGGCTGCACTGGCAGAACTTGCTGAACGCTGAGGTGTCCCTTGTGTTTTTGAGAAGAGAATCAAGAGGCTTTCAGGTGGTGGTGGGAGGGACGATGGTGGGGGGGCTTTGTGATTTGGAAATCACTTCCTTGAAAAAGCAAAATGACACTTTGTGCTGGTGTCTTTAGCTTTTAAATTTCAAGCAGCCTCAGTTCCCATCCTGTCACAGGACCTGCTGCACAGGAAGTGGCACAGTAATGGATTTGAGCTGTCTAGAACGTTACTTCTCCTCCCCTTGCCTCTCCCTCACAAAAAATCTCGTTTGCAAACATAGAGTGCCCTGACAGGGCCAGGCAAGTGCACCAAAAGTGCACTAGAATATGGTCCCCTGTAGGAGATGGACCAGCTGCTGGTGAGAATCTGCCTTTCAAATGTGGTTTTCTTCTTTTCTTTTTTTGGTTTGGTTTGTTTTTTTTTTTTAATTTTGTTTTGTTTTGTTTTTGGTTTGGTTTTGTTTTGTTTTTCAGGTTTCTGGAGAACAAGTTGATAAATAAAATTATTTCCTTACTCCATACTCTATGGCTAACAAATTTAGGAGACAAGAGAGAAAACAAGAATCAATCCCAGGAGAACAGGAAACTTCTTCCTATTCAGCTTGTAAATGAATTTCTGTATGTTTTGGTCACGTTAGTCAAACATATTCGGTAAGTCCTTTGTTTTGTTTTTTGTTTTAGTTGGTTTGCATTTCATCCTCTGTCCAGTTTGAACTTTTTTAAGGCCAGGAGGCTTTCTTTATCTCTGCTAAATGGATGGCTTTTTTCACCTTCAGTTTGTGTGTTGAGTAGTGAATTTGGGTGAGATTTATTTGACAGGAGAATTTAGGTGTTTGAATACATGGGGAATAAAGTAAAATGTGATGCACAGTTGCTGTCAAGTCCTTCTTCCCTAATTCCTGGCCATTCTGACAGTAGGGATTAAGAGCTGTAGTGATGAATTTGCATGCATGGCACTTGTGTTTTCCTTTGACAGGACTATTGTAGATCTGGCCAAGCTGACTGAGTTGTTCAGCACCCTGAGCTCTGTGCTGGAATACCGTGCTGTTGTTGTGGAGGCTTTTAGGGAGTTGAGGCGTTTCACGGTCAACGACAGCGTCCTGTCCAGCAGGGAGCTGCTGCTGCTGCTGCACAAGTGGAGCCTTGTCAGCAAAGACCTGCAGCTGGAGGAGGACCTGCAGGCCCTGGCTCAGAAGTACCAAAACAAAGAATTGCTCAGTAAGTGCTGAAATACTTCAAGGAAGGCGTATTTTGTTGTAGCTGTTACAGACCAGCAGTTCAAATGAGGCAAACTTCTCTGGAAGTAGTACTAATACCTTCTGTCAGACTGATGTACCTTGAGGGAGGAGGAAAGGAAATGGAAAGGCATTTTTTTTCAGATCTTCCTTGTGGTGATTTTGAACCTTAACACAATTTGGAAGCTTTGGAGAAATTCAGTTTATGAAGGGAAAGAGCTTTAAAATGAAGCATAGTAGCAAATCTTGAGTCAGGCTTTGAAAAAGGGTATTTTTAATGAAATCTTAAGAGAAGAAGCAGTGCCTGGAGGCTTTGTGCTCAAAGCTGTGAATGGGGATGTGAAAGAGAAGTGTAAGTAAAAACAATAAATAAGTAAAGCAAGTGAAAGTTAATAGTTGGTGTCTCTTGTTGTCACCAGTTTTAAAGAAAGGAAAAAAACCCAGGACTTGTGTGACTTCTCTTGTTCTCTTTGTGAACAAAAAATGCAAGGAACTTGGGAGTGGGAGGTCTTAAAACAACGCTGGTTTCCTGCAGCAGCTGCTGCTTTTGGTGCATATTAAAGCTTCTGTAGGTTTGTTTAAATGTTCTGTATCAGTTAAGAAGGTATCATGTATTTAAGGGATTCTGTAAAAGCTTTAGCTTTTCTACAGTTTTTTCACCCTTTAAAACTCCACAGAAAGACATGAAGAGGGTTTTTGGAGTGATGCCTGTATAACTTACTGCCTGTGTGGGTTGTGTTGCTCCAGGCTTCAGGAGCTTCTCTCATCCCCAGGCTGCACGATCCAGTTTGGAACAGGGTTCCAGCCTGGAGTCTCTGGGAGCTCCCAGAGCTCCTTTGAACTGTGCAGGCTCCATGAGGCTGCTAAATGAGGCTGGTATTTGCCATTTTAACGACTGAATCAACACAGGAGAGCACCTTGCTTGCACAATTTTGTTCTAGGAAAATCCTTTGGAGTATATGATGTTTGTTTTGATGGTGGTTATCTTTTTACAGAAAATATTAAAGACAAGAACAAACCTCAAGCCTCATCTCATGTGTATCGTCACACTCGGAAAAAGAACGAGATGGAAGAAGATGACACTGCTGCAGACATGGAAGTGTCTGAGCTGGAGAAATGCAGAGAACATCTGAATTCCATACTTGCCCATTGGGACCCTGTTTTCCCAGCACCACCCCCCACACAGGGAGGGGAGACCCTCAGAGACTGTGAACCTGGGGGTGAGGCAGTGGCTGTCACCTGTGCATCCATTCATCTTGTCACTAAGTGGCTGGTGAGGTCCCTGGCTGGGCAGAGCCCCCTCAGGGAGCAGGACGTGTCACTAGTGCTGAGGTGGCTGCGGAACCACGTCCTACCACGCCCAGCGGCCGTGCAGGAGATGCTCAGGGATGAGACACTGAGGAACAACCTCTTCAAGCTTTACACCCGGCTCTGCCAGGCCAGCAGCACCTCAGCTGGGCTCTCCAGGCAGCTCGGTGGGCTCAGTTCCATCATGCTCCAGCTCATGGAGGAGCAGGGCCTGTCCAGCACCTTCCACGAGCTTGTGAAATCTCTGTGCCTATCAGCAACGGTGGAAGAGGATGTGGACAAGACAGGTGACTTGTCTTGTTCTTATCACTCATGTTAGGAGGCAGTGGTGGGAGAAACTAGGAAATTTCATGGCTTTTTTAATCCATTAAATTAGTTCTCCCATATCCACCCAGGCTCATGGCTTCCCAAAGCAGAAGCTGTGTCTTTGCTGGGATGGGGGCAGGGGTGAGCAGCACAGAGCATGGTCACACTGTGAGGTTTTCTTACATTACAACACTCCCACTCCCTCCAAGAAACTTCCCTTTCAGGGACTAAAATGAAAGAAAAGGTGTAAAAGAAATATAATTCCAAGAGGGAAAATAGTCTGAAAAAAAAAAAAACCAAACAACTCCACGTGGGCCTGGATGCTGATCCCTATTGCTGGTCAGTGAGAGCATTTGACAGGTCGGATTTCCAACTGTTTTATTTAACAGGAAACTGGTTTGTTCCGTCTTGTGAGTAGCAGATTTTCCAGCTAGGAAAAGAGCTAGGGAACTCTTTTAAAACATAGTCCTGGAGGTACCAAGCAGCTTGGCTTGCTAATCCTGTGGGGAAATAGAAGAATATCTGTTCTGATTTTTCTCTCATCTTTTTTCCACAGCTGTTTCTGTATTCCTGACTTCCATTTACATTGGAGACATGTGGCTTGGAGCACAGGAGCCAGATATGTTACTTACCCATGTCAGATTGATCTGCACTAGTGCAGATTATGAATTACAGGATGACTCAGACACTCAGAAACAAGGGGAAAAAACTTTTATGTCTCTTTGCAAAAAAATTTGGCTACATCAGGGCATTAATTCAGGGGACTAACACTTCACCTTTAACGTTCTTCTCTGCTCTGTCCTCATCACCGTGAGCTGTGAAAGCCTCCTGAGCTGTTCTCATATAGACCTACCTGGTTGATTTCATGGTACCAAAACCAGTATGAATAGAAGGCTCAGGAATCGGGACGGTCTTCTTGGGTTTAAAAAGCTTGAATGGCACTTCAAGACATTTATATCAGACCTGGTTTATTTTTATTACCCTTTTCTTAATTAAAAAAATAAAAAACAACCCTGATCCATGTCACTGCTGCTGCGATGTGTGACAAAAACCCATCTTCCCTCCACTTGGAACAGGTGAGAGATGGAACTAAAGCCCAAAGGATTTTCTGTTCAGTGATTATACCTGAGTTTTACTGGGAACTCTCTGCAAAGTCTGATCCATTGTTCTGGAATGTGGCCATGAGGGTAGTTGAGCATGCCAGTCCAGACCTGCAAACATGCAGTGCCAGAGCAAGAACCTTTGAAATGTAAACCAGGATTTATTTGATTGAATCACGACTGTGTGCTGCGTCCAGGTCCTTTGTACAAACAGTGTGCAGGGGAAAACCAGAACTGCACATTCCTTGTGATATGTATGGAATTTTGGGGCGGTTAAATAAAAACAAGATGCAAATAAGGAAATTGCTTCTACATGTAAATATTCTTGTCCTAAAGGAGCCATCAGCTCTGTCCCGAGAGTTGAGTTAAAATGATATTTCTTTAAAGACCTGCAAGCCTTTTAGAGGCTGCAGTTTGTGTCATGTAGAATGAGCTGCCCTCAGGAAATCTGTGAGCTGAATCTAGCTGAGCTCGGCCGAACCGAGCCGAGCTCTGCCGAATGGCCGAATCTAGACGGGTGTAGCCGAGAGGCAGCGAATAGCTGAGTGTAGCCCAAGAGACAAATCAGGCCGAGATTTTCCGAACCGAGGCGAGTTTAACTGAACAGAACCGAATGTAGCCGCGTTCAGCCGAACACAGCCGAGATCAGCCGAACCTTACGAGGTTGGCCAAACCAAAGCGAACCAAACCAAATTTTACGATCTCAGCCGAACCAAACCGAGCTCTGCCGAACCCAGCCTCCTGCTGTCATGAGCATTAATTAGCGCAAGTGCAGTCACTGCCTAATGAGCTCCCGCCCAACCTCACGTTCCCATTTGTGTCCGTGCAATGGCCGGGCCGCGACAGCAGGAGAACACCGAGCTTTGCGTGTTTAACGTGAGCCAGTGCCACTTTCCCGTGCGGCGCCTCCTTCAGCCTGGTCTGCGCATCAGGGAGCCGAACCGAGCCGAGCTGCACCAAACATAGCGAGTGGCACTGAGTTTAGCCAAGCCTAACTGACTTCTGCTGAATCTAGCCAAGATATGCCTAACCAAGGTGAATCCCGTCGTACTGAACCGAGCTCAGGCGAACCAAACGAGTTCAGCCGAACTGAGACAAACTCAGCTGAACCGAGCCGTCTTCAGCCCAACCAAACTGTTTAGCCAAACCCAGCCAAACCTAGATGAGCTCAGCTGAACTGAAATTCTGCTGAACTTGTATTTCCTGATGTGTAAAATGACAAGTTCTCTGCTGAATTCCAATTCATGAGCAAGAACAGGAGCAAAAGCTCCTCCTGAAGTTAATTTACCCCTGTGGAGCCAGCCAACATTACAAAAGGCAAAGACACTGACAGTGAGTAGGCAATATTATTTATTGTTTGCTTCCACCACTCCTTGGTGGCTTTCTCTAAAACAACATTACTGACCCCTTGAGCATGTCCCACAGCATTCCCAAACTTCAAACTGCTGGGATCGCAGTGATTGCAACACATTCTGCTGGCAAGCGCGCCGTCCTTGCGCTAGGATCTGCCCTGGGTGCTCTCATGACCGTTAATTAGCGCGAGTGCAGTCACTGCCTAATGAGCTCCGGCCCGACCCCGCGCTCCCGTTCGTAGTCGTGCTGAAAGGAATGAGAAGGAGGCATCTTTACCAACAAACTGTGGGTCTGCTGGTAGACAGACAAACCCAGATACTGACAGGTGGAAGAAGTAATGAATGGAATTGTACATTCCAGAGGAATTCCACTAATTGACAGAGACTGTTGCTCACCCAAACCCCTGCTGAATTCCTGGACTTGAAGAAAAAGAACACAGACACAAAGAAGAAAGGGGGGATGCACATCAGAAGGCGGTCTGTATTAGGTGATTTGGGAAGTCTGTACCTCTCAAGTACCTCAGCCAATGGGGAAGAGAGAGGGAAATGCGTCTGAGAAATTAGGATAAAAAGGATGCTGCGTCCTCCAGCAACTTGAGAGACCCCATGGGAAATGCCCATGGCCTCTCCCTTTATTCAAATAAAGTTACAGGACTCCTGTGTCTCCTTTTGGACATAAACCTATGGTGTTTGTGGATTAATTTTCCTGACAGTGGGATGTGGCAGCAGGAGAGCAGCGAGTTGCGTGTGTTGAACGTGAGGCAGCGCTGCCCTCAGGGAGCTGAACCAAGCTGAGTAATTCAAAAAGCAGAAACAAACCCCCAGTCTCAGCAGGCCTAGCACAGGCAGGCAGGTTTGGAATTTGCTATGCTGCAGGTGTATTCAAGACATCGTTCCTCTTTGTTTGACAGAAGCAAGACAAAAAAATAATTCTTACCAGAAGAGGATGTTTTCTTTCCTGTCTATCAAGCAGCCAAATACCACCAGCTAGCTATCCATATTTTGACATCAGCTGGAGAACTTGCATCCCAGGGACCTGGGGACTGTCTGAGGAGAGCTCTGGCCAGCTCTGTTAGTTGTTAAGCACCCCTGGAACAGCAGAGAGGAGGCTGGAAGAGTTCCAGTGCCCCAGTACCCAAAGAGACCCACATAGTCAGGGCAGGTCACTCTTAGGCAGTGCTGCAACTGACCTCGGCCCAGGCAAAATCACAGAACTAAAGCTGAGATAAGATACAACTGGTCTTTCAAAGGACAGGGAAGCTAATTCCATACTCTGTGGGTTTGGACAAAGACAAGTGCAGTGACAATGTCTGATATCATTTTCTGAGGGAAGTGTGATTGGAAGGACAAAGGCAGCTGCACATCTGTAATTTACTATGAGGTTGCTCATGCACCACATCCAAATACTGAATGGAGTTCCTTATGGTAAGAGATCTGTCTGGAGCCAGCAGGGAGCCCCGGGGCCCTGGATTGAGCCTCTCCGAGAGCAAGAAACAGGAATGAGGGATGAGACATGCAGATCTTCCAACTCTGGGTATCCAGCTTGGGTTTCTCTCCAACATTACACCGTCTGGTAGGAAAGTGATAGCCAGAAGAATTGTGTTGTGCATGGCTATCAGGAACGCACAGCCTCCAGTGAAATCCATGGGACACCTGGAAGGAGCTTGCCCTGTCCTCTTTCCGCTGTGTGAAGTTCCAGCCTTGGCCAGGAACCATCTCCAGCCACAAACCCTTATTTTTCTGTATCATTTTGGATGTTAATACACATCATTGAAGCCAATGTTAATGCTCTGCATCCCAGCAGTGTGATCATCAGCTGCCTTGGCAGGCAGATGGGTTTGAAATCGGTGGTCCCACGCTCCAGACCTTCTGTCTTATTTCTGTGGGATAGTGCAGTGCTGACAAAAGGGACTGGGACATGGATACCTCAGTCCAGGGCTTGTACAGGCATCAGCCTTCCCCACTCTCCCGAACTCACCCATCAAAACTGGCACCAAATAATTCGTTATTGCAGAGAAGTGTGTGCTGCAATCACATCATGGATTCATGTCCAGGACCTCTCAGTGTCTAAGGATTCCACTGTGGCCTAAGTAAAGAGAGCTGTTGCACTGGCCTTTTGGAAGACACTCTGGCAGTGCCTGGTTTGTGTGCAGATGTGCAGGTAAGAACAAGGGACTCTGCTCTGGAGGGCAGAGGGCCCTTGCCAGGAGAGTTAACCCTTGGTGTTATGCAGTGGGGGAAGAGATGGGTGTCATGCACAGCCAAAATTGCATCAACACTGCATCAAAAGAGGTAGGGGGGTGGAGGGGATTCTGCCTCTCACCCCCATTCAGGTGAGACCCCACCTGCAGAGCTGCCCCAGCCCTGGGCTCCAGCACAAGCAGTATGTGGAGCTGTTGGAACAAGTGCAGAGGAGGCCATGGAGGTGCTCTGAAGGGTAGATCTCCTTTGCTCTGGAGCCAGGCTGGGAGAGCTGGGGGTGCTCACCTGGAGAGGAGAAGGCTTCAGGGAGAGCTCAGATCCCCCTCCAGGGCCTAAAGGGGCTCCAGGAGAGCTGGAGAGGGACTGGGGACAAGGGATGGAGGGACAGGACAAGGGTAATGGCTTTCACTGACAAAGGGTAGGGAGGGTTGGGATATTGGGAAGGAATTCCTGGCTGTGAGAGTGGACAGGTCCTGGCACAGGGTGCCCAGAGAAGCTGCCTCCTCTCACCAGGATGTGGGTGAGCTGGGAGAGCACAGGGGTCCTGCACATCCCTGGGCTTGACAGAGATGGATGAGCAGAGAAACAATGAAGGTAAAAGTTCTCCAGCCTTGACCAGTGACGCGAGTGTGCGTTTGTTGGGTGAGTGTATCGGGATTATCGTAAGAAAAGAGACATGAGGTTTCCATAGAGATATTGGATGATTGTCATGCCAAGGGCAGTGGGTGGGTGACACAGCAGAGAGGACAACAGGGCAGGGGGGTGCAAGTTTACATTAGTGGCTTCTTTCAAGCACTTCACTGTGTCTCAGTGCTGGAATTGGGAGAAGTGGAATTGAAGTGGGGCTTAGAAAACAAACAGAACTCAACCAAAAAGGACAAGTTTTGTCCTTTGTTTTGTGTGACTGGGTTTAATAGTTTCTTCAGTCCTAAAATTGTTTTCTCACAGTATGTTTCAAGCCTAGAAAAATGATAACATAGGATGGTTTCCAAGCCTAAACAAATTTCATTGAATGCTGTTTTTCATTCATGATTTGTGGGCACTCCAGAAAGCATTTCTAGACTTGCCTTGTTCACAATGGCTCCTTTGATGGCCAAAATTGAATACATGAGGGATAAATATGTGTATTTTTAAGCCAACTATATTGCTCAAAAATGATGAAAAAGTGAAAAAAAACTTTAAAAATGAATACATTGTTTAAGTCTTGCAAGCACTCTGAGATTTTCATGTACACAGAGTTCTGCTAGTTTTTTAGGAACAGTAAATTTTTGGTAACATGCCTCTTGTTACCCTACAATTTCACCTCCATTTCCATGTCTATTGTGTTGTTAGTGCGCTTCGTGCTTTGTGGTTTATTCGGGTAAACTGCCTATTTTTTTTTTTTTTTTTGTTCTTGTTACCTTTTGTGAGCATGCCAGAGGCCCTAGGGTGCCAATAAATGAGAATATTAAGTGCTCCTTTTGACTGCTGTTTCCCTCTGCTTGTTTGTGACCTAATCCTGAATCTCTGCCCAGCCTGCTGAGCTGAATTTTCTGATCAGATAAGGAGGAGCAGTGGGTCAAGAGACACTCCGACCAAATACTGACAGAAAAAGTTTCCCCTCTGTGCAATTATAAATGTGTGTCATTGCTAGATCACTGGAGGCAGTGGATGTTTCCTACAGGTTATTTTTTCACACCAGTATCTACTTACTTCATCCCTGGTTATACTTACTTTGCTGGCGTTGATCCCGAGCAGGACATACACAGCAAAATAAGGAAAAGAAACGTCACGAACGCAGCAAGGCCAACCCAAAAGGCAATGACGATGGAGTCTGTGGGCACAGAAGAGTAATTCTGTCACATGCATTTTGCATGGCAGAAATAAAAGATGGTTTATCATCTCTAGTAAAGGTGTGCTATTTGATTCATTTCGTTTCTCTTTTCAGAGAGAGGACTCTTAAGTGCCAATTTGTTAAAGGTCTCAGGAGCCTCCTAACAGAGTATGGCAACAGGGATGAGGGAGGGGCTGGGAAAAACCTCCAGAGAGTGTTCTGGTGTCTAGACCTGTGCAGATATTCCTTTTACACAACCACAGCGCAGGAAGCCTGAGTGGTTACTGCCTAATCCTGCAGGATCTTTAAGGAGAGGCCCTCAGGGAGGGAATTCCAACCTTGAAAGCATATTATACCAAGAGAAATAGCAAGGGGAGTTTGTTGCAAAGTTCCCGTGACCCTCCCAGCACATCAGTGCAGTGGAAGAGAATGTGCCCCTTGCCCTGTTCAGCTGCAGTGCCCTGGCAACCACCATGAAAGAGTGCAAGATGTTGCCTGCTTTGCCAGGAGCAAATGGTTTATTTCAGGAACAAGAGGGTTGGCAGTGCCAAAGTGTGTCCACAGCTGGTTTAGTGGGAGTGTGAGGTGGCTGGGGGAGCAAAGGGAGCTGCTTTTTCATTAAGGCTTCAGTGCTGTGCCAATTTTATTGCCTGAGCCTTGGGCTCACTGAGGGAGGAGACGGATCCGCTCCCGCCCTCACAGCACCTTTGGCCACTGTTTCAAAAACGCTCCTTCCTGGGGTCACTGTGGTGGTGGTGGTGGCCTTGGGAAGTTTGGGTGCTCTGCCCTGGATTCACAGCCGGTGGCTCACTTTAGATGAGGTGGAAAAAGAAGGGTCACTGACTCCAGAGACAAATATTGACCAAGATAAAATAAATCTTCCCTCTGAAAGTACAGAAAACATTGTGTTCTTTGAAACAGGTCCAGTATATTTGATTGAGTGCTTCTTTGTGAAAAAGTTCAGTATGTGTTGGCATCAAAGCCACAAAGAGATTAAAGGAATTAGCCCAGCTCTTTTTAAACCCAAAACTAGAACTGGCCCACTTGTACCCTTATCAGAAACCGGAGTTTAGGCTGGGCTCCTGAGAAATATCAGTGGGGAGGGGCAGCTTATTTTATTCTTCCTTTGCCCAGGGACATTTTGAAAAGCCCAAAGTTTTGAAGTGTTCCACACCACTGGGACAGAAATTACGAGTTTGGATTTATAGAATTCCCTGTCAGAGCTATTTTGGCTTTACCTTTTAAAAACAGTTATAATTTTAGCATCACATTTTGTGCATGTGTGTGCATGCTTATAAATAGCCTATTAGATCATGGGCCAATTAAGATTTTTCATTATTTTCGTACAAAATTGAGAGAGATGCACAACATTACAAATAGGAAGCAAGACCATGGCTTTTCATCTGGGTTTAGATTCATTTTTATGAGACAAATTCAGTCTCAAAAAGTTTCAGGGACCAGCCACATAACAGAGGAAAAGAAGTGCAGAGATGCAGGTCTCTGTTTCGTATTAAAAAAAAGAAAAAAAAAACAAAAAAAACCCTAGCAGGCAAAACTGAATGAGGGAACTGCAGTCCCATTGCAGGGTTATGGAACTGTACAATTCCCTGGGGCTGCCCCAGCAATGGCCCTGAGCACATGAAGCCAATAATCCCAGCAGCAGCTTCTCGGGGAATAAGAATGTAAATATTATGCAAAGACGGACAAAGTATATTCATTGCTTGACTGGTACCTTTACTCAAAACAATGAAAAATCCCAACCAGCTGTTGGGAATTGTTTCCCTTGGTGTTTTCATTAGAACTTGTAACCCACTGTTCTCTCACTGGTATTTGGAGAAGGAAGAATAATGGTACCAAGAGGATGCACTCTATTCCTCCTAGGCTGCTGACATGGAAAAATGTCTATTTTCATCTTCTTAGAGTATAAAAATGCCTGAAAGGTGGCAGACTTCTCTACTTTTTTTTTTTTTTTTTTTTTTTTTTTGGGGGGGGGTGTGGTCAGAACAAGTGGGACTAAAAAGTCAATACAAGATCAGTTTACCCTGCTTTTTAATGGAAATAAGGCTGATGAGATCACTCTTAAACATATATGGGGTAATTTCCTCCACAAAACTGTCAACAAATTTAAATTAAATTTAACATAGGGCAAGCATCTTGTCTCAGAAGCACAGTTTCTACAAATTTCAAGAAAACAGGCAGCTGAAGAAAAATACCCTATCAATTGCCAGGGAGGGAAGTGCTACAACACAAATGCCACCTCTGTTACACACCAGGTGATCCAAATGGTAGAAAAATGTTATTAAAGAGAAAACAGGGGAAAGGTTTATTCCTGATTTTTGGCTTTTGCTACGTCAGCCACATGCCAGATGC
This sequence comes from Vidua chalybeata, assembly GCF_026979565.1. NCBI lineage: Eukaryota > Metazoa > Chordata > Aves > Passeriformes > Viduidae > Vidua > Vidua chalybeata. The sequence continues at coordinate 116,435,180 of NC_071531.1, read as the reverse complement.
TTACATCTAGGTTAGCTAAGCAGTTTGGGGTTTCCCTAGTGGATTTTGGGCGTAATCATCTGCCCTAACTTTAAAATTAAGAGAATCAGAGGAGCTGCTCATAATTTGCCTGGTCCCAGCAGCACCAAATGTTGCTCTACAACATTAGAGAGCAAGATATTCTGTATGGAAGGATGTGGATAATCACACCACTTTCTTTAAGGTGTGGTGCTCGAACTTTGGAGGCAATAAACCCTCGGTTGATCTGAATGCACAGAAAAACTTTTCTAGAGGTGATGCAGGGTAAGTTTCTGCTCCTTTTTCCTACTGCTGTCCAAGTAAGCGAAGGACAAGCAGCTCCTAACACAGAATTCAACCTTCACCATCAGAAAGGCAGTTTCTTGCATTGTTAGTGAGAGAGACATGAAGATATTCTGAACGGCCATCACATTTTCCTGGAATATATAATAATTTCACTGTAAAAACCTTGGGAAAAACAATTTTAGTCTCTGAATCCACATCTGAACAGTTGCAGCCATCTTCAGTAAACTAAAGAGCAATGAGTAAAGCCCGTAACTTTGTTAATTAAGTGAAGATACAACCACAGGCAGAGGCTTGACAGAAATCAAGGGAAAGCACTGCCTGCAGCCCAAGTGACTCCAACACACCCTACCTGCTGTCCCTTGGTCTTTGTCAGTCCCTCCATCATCCTTGGATAATCTGCTGTGACGCAGCTTGTCATTTTATCTTAGCAAAACCTAACCAGTGTGGTTACATTAGAAAAACCAAAATAATTTGCCACTACAAGTAGCCATAAAAAGACACTGCTGTTTCACTGCGCAAAGCCAGGTGTGAAATGGAACAAGCTATGGCAACGTGAGATGGGTGAATGCTACTTCATATCCTTTGAAAATAAACTGCAAAGCTCAGCAGAATCAGTTTCCACAGCAGCAAAGCATTTACACAGTAATGGATACTATTACTTTATTAGTTCAGCAGTACTAAATCAAAGGAGGAAAGGTCAAAGAATATGTTTGTAGCTTATTGTTCGTGGCTAGTGGAAACATACATTTCCTTTACTAAAAATCTGAATGATTACCAGTTGAAATGTCAGCCTTGTCCCAAGATGAAAACACAGTATTTCTATGAAAACCTCTGCTCTTTCAGAGAACTTTGGTGACAGTAGGACACAGATAACTTGCACCCCACACTACAGATTCGCAAGTCATCAAATTTCCCCTTAGCAAATGACTCAAAAAAAATCTGTCCTTGTAAGCAAGAATTAGTGTCAGCAGTCTTATAGCTTCAAATACTGTAAGATAAAGCCCAGAGTGTTTGTTAGTAATCATCCAACCTGAAGGCAAACACCCATTCACACACACCAGGCACTGTCATGGACTCTGTTGCAAGGAAACAAAAGCAGGTCAGTGAGATAGGTACGCAACATTTTCCCTTTGCTAGATTAGCACCTACTACTCCACAATACTTACATTTATTAACCTTCAACTTGCTTCCATCTACTGGAATCGGATCTATGTAATCCCAGTAATATTCATAAGACCAGAAATACTCAGAGGAGTTTGTTCTGTTAGCCATGTCAGTGGTGCCTTTTAAGCCAGCTCAGAACTCCGACCCACTACTTTGCTTCATAGTACTTCAGCGCCCTCAGAAAGAGAATTGCACAACTGATGCCTGTGCCAATCACTCTGGGGTCCCACAGCTCAAGGACTGCCTTGGGACTGAAAACATGAGTGTTAATGTATGGCAGAGATGTAAGAGCAACCCTGAAAATGCAATCCTTGCCTCTTGCCAGACACTCGTGTTATTCCTCAGGATGTTTTAAGCTGAGATGCATGCCCTGTAACCTAGGAACAGGGTGGACAAGTGCCAGCTGGATCACAAACCCTTCTCTCAGAGCAGTGCACTGTGCCTGGGAGCTCCTGAGCACAGCCAGGCTGAAAAACATCCCTGAATGTATCTGGATGGAAGGGGCTGGGGCCTGGAGGGGCCACACCGGGGGTGGCTGAGGGCACTTGGCCTCTTCTGACCAAGGTCAGAGCTCACCGGGAGCTGCAGCTCCTCCTGAGACCCAGCTCCGGTCTCTGCTGCCTGTGACCAGGGACAGGAGCCGAGAGAACAGCTGGAGCTGTGCCAGGGGGGTTTAGGTTGGATTTAGGGAAAGGCTCTTCCCCAGAGGGTGCTGGCACTGCCCAGGCTCCCCAGGGAATGGGCACGGCCCCGAGGCTGCCAGAGCTCCAGGAGCCTTTGGAGAGCGCTGCCAGGGATGCTCAGGGTGGGATTGTTGGGGTGTCTGTGCAGGGCAGGGGTTGACTGGATGGTCCATGTGGGTCCCTACAGCTCAGGAGGTTCTCTGAGTTAGGAGTGACCTGATAAAACGCTTCACTTAAAAACGATGTACTGGAATAACCACATCCTTTGCTTTGGCTCCGTAACCTTACGAGGTCTAAACGCCGCACGGGCGGTGCTGGGGCGGCTCCGGGAGCGGCCCTCGGCGGGCGGGCGGCCCGGGACCGGCCCCGGGAGCAGTTCCGGGAGCAGTTCCGGAGCAGGCCTCGGCGGGCAGGCCTCGGCGGGCGGGCGGCCCGGGACCGGCCCCGGGAGCAGTTCCGGGAGCAGTTCCGGGGCAGCCTCGGCGGGCGGGCGGCGAGGGAGCAGTTCCGGGGCGATGTCCGTCGTCACTGCCGCCTCCTCGGCGGGCGATTCGAAGTCGATGCTGGGGGTCGCGGCCGGTGCCTCGGCGGGCGGGCAGGACCCGATGGCGCTGTGCCCGGAGCTGGAGTACTCGCTGTCGCTGCTGGAGCCGGGCGGCGGCCGGGCCGAGCAGCAGGAGCGGCGGGCGGACGCGGCCCCCATGCCCATGGTGTTCATGTGCGCCGGCTGCAGGCGGCCCGTGGGCGACACCTCGAGCTGGGTGTCCAACGACGAGGAGAGCGGCTGCATCCTGCTGCGCAGTGAGTGGCAGCCCCGCCGCCCCGGCGCGTCCCCGCCGTCAGTGCCGCCATCCCTCCTTCCCTCCCTCCTTCCCTCCCTCCTTCCCTCCCTCCCGCTGCAGGTGCGGCCGCCAGCGTCGCCGTGGACCCCGAGCGGAAGGTCTCCAAGATCCCCGGCGAGTGCGGATGGTGAGGGCCGGTCCTGGCTGGGCACAGTCCCGGGGAGGGCGCTGAGGACAAGCCCGCTAAAGGGCACGGAGTGCTCGTGTGCCCCTGAGAGCCCCTGGAACACTTATTCGGGGTGGTCCGTACAAGCCGCTTGTGGCCTAAGGCAGAGGGATTTCTCACAAGGACATGTAGTGATTGACAAGGGGAATGGCCTTAGGATGAAGGAAGGCAGGTTTAGATTAAATATCAGGAAGAAGTTTTTCCCTGGGAGGGTGGGCAGGCCCTGGCGCAGGGTGGCCAGAGCAGCTGGGGCTGCCCCTGGATCCCTGGCAGTGTCCTGGCCAGGCTGGACACTGGGGCTTGGAGCAGCCTGGGACAGTGGAAGGTGTCCCTGCCCAGGGCAGGGGGTGGAATGGGATGAGCTTTAATGTCCTGACCACAATTTAGTGATTCTGATGGTCTTGCTGAGGTCTGTCAGCCTGAGGAGCTATTGCAAATTCAGGCTGAAAGATGAATGCTCATAATTTACACTGTGTAAAGCAAGAATGAATGCTCAAAAATTCTAATGCATGATTTTTTTTTTTTTAAGAAAAGGGATGGGGAGAGGTGCTTCCTTTTATTTTCTTCTGAATAAATGTTATTTCTTACAGCATGGTAGAAACCTTATTCTGCTCTGGCTGCTCAAGGACACTTGGCAGCATCTACAGGTGCACCTCAAGGAACCTCGACTACAAGAGAGATTTGTTCTGTTTCAGTATTGACTCTATTGACAGGTAAGTACAGAATGTTTATGGGTCAGCCTGCCAGCTCCACTTCACTCACACTGAGGGTGCTCCTGTCATATCTCTGGGAAGTCTCAAGGGAGCTGTTCTTGCTGCTCTGTCCCAGAGTGGTTTTCTGTATTGCTGCTGTTGGCATCATAGTGCTCAGTTGTGAGGAACATCACCTGTGTAAGGCAAATCCTAGGGGAAAAAAAACCCCAAAACAGCCAGGTCTGCCTTTTGTATGAGAAATTGCATTCCAGCCAAGAAAATATCACCGGGTCCAGGGCACGGGATGTTTCTTCTCATTTGATCAGAAGAGTGCCAAACCAAGTGCCAGAGTTCTTTTATGCAAGCATTGTTCTAATGGACAGTGTACACCTGAACTAGTTTTAATGTCTCTGTTTTTTTCTGAAGTTCACATTTATTTTGCTGTATTGCTGTGGATGTTCACCCTCGTGCTCTGTACAGTGCTTTTGGTTTTTTTTTTCTTAATTCCACAGCTATGATACCTTATTTTTTGGCAGTAAAATTCTCTAAAGCACTAACTTGGTTGCAGAATGGCACTTTTCTTGGAGAGTAATGCTGCTTCTCCCAGCCAGTGCTGCACTGTTCTTGGTGTCTGTGCAATTTTTCACTGCATCCTGCAGCCCCAGAATCCATGGCTCTCTCTCAGGGTTCTGGAGGAGTGCTGTGTCTGGATTTTTGGCTTCAGAGTGAGAAGTGCATGATCTAAGCTCTGGCATCTCAGCTATATTCTAGGAACCCCAGGAAAGCAAGCTGTTATTCACGAGGAACCACTTACTCTTGAAAGTCGAGCTGTCTTGCAAGAGGTGCTGGAAAGGGTGAGATTTAACCTTATATCATTCTTTGTCTAAATCACCTCTGTGAAACCTTAATATTCTTCAATAGTTTCTTCAGAACAGCTTCTTTCACCCAGAGTAATTCAGTGCATTGTAGCATTTCATTGGTATCTTGTGTTATGCAAGATTTTCAGTAACTTTTCCTTCCATTTTCATGGTAATTAGCATTTTCTGTTTATCAAGCACAGCATTAGGTTCCTATTTATGTCTCAGTAATTTGATATGTTGTTTCTAGTTAGTTCTGATTCACTTCTACAGATCTTCACTTAACTTTTAGTCGTGTTTCTTCTTGCCTTTCGTGCAAATGGACTTAATGCTTTTGCTGTAACTTTGTATTGAAATATAACATCATAAGTTGATGTTTTGCTCTACTAAAACCTTGTGACTGCAGATAGGAAGAGCTGGGAGCAAATTGTGTAAGGAAGTTGACTGTGGAGACTGAAAGTTGTCCAGCTAAAGTTGAGTGTGTGGCTCTGACACCAAGGCCGCAAAACTGTCCACTGTGTGGACAGTGAATGTTAAGAGTTGGGTGAGCTTTCAAAGTATAAGAGTAGCAGGGAAAGAATCAAATGTAAAGAATCGGTGGTGTGAGATGAGATTTGAGCCCTTTCTGATGTCCACACGTGCTCTTTGTGTTGTCAAATTCTGTGGGTAAGCCAGAACCTCTTCCTGGTTACTTTGCAGGTCGATACGATATTCAAAGCTCTGGAGACAAGGCTGAGCACTATCGAGTCACGCGTGGCTGCTCTGCACAGGCAAGTGTGACAGGAAATGCATGCTGAGCTGCAGGAGAAGAGAACCTTGCCCTGTCATCCTCTAGGATCTCTGGGAACATTGCAAGGACTGGGAAAGAGCTGAAGGCCATGGGAGCAGTGCTGACTCAGGCTGTGTCCCACCAAGGAGCTCCTCTTATGTCCCTTAACAGGATACCCCAGGGCTTTTTTTCTTAATAAAGACTTCTGATCAGACAATCTGTAGACTTCTGGTTTAATATAAATATTTATTTAAATTTTTGTCTCTGACAGCAAAACATTTATCTCCTGACTTCCCTGCTATTCAGTATCTACTGAACTGGGTGTGCATTTTCCTAAGCTAAGGAAAAACCTCCCTGTGATTCTGTAATTTCCAAAGGAGCAGCATTAAGTCACTTACGTTTTTCTTGTCTCCATAGCTTTAGCTTGATTCGTGCTTAAAGAAAGGAATGACTCAATAACGATATGTGGTGAATTGTTAGTTTGGCGGGGTTTTTGTGCAAGTTCAGGGCTAAAATGTGATGTAAGAAAAGGCTTTTTTGCAGCATTAGATTTTAGCAGCATTGCTGCTTTTCAAGCTTTCTAAGTAAGTCACCTCATCCAATTTAAACTCTCTTGAAATATGCTTAATATGGGGTTTTTTCATTGTTATATTAGTTTTTGTTTTGGTTTGATTTGGCTTTCTTTTTTGCCTGGCTTGGAAAAATTTAACAGATCTCACTTTTTTCTTCTCCAGTTGAGTGTAGTGTTATCTTCTTAATTCAAAAAACATTTGCTGTATGGAAAAATCATCTTGCCTTGTGAAAAGACAGGTAGGAACTATTTTAATTGCCAGTGCCACAGCGCTGTACCACACAGATTCCCAGGAAGTGGGGAGCCCTCTGCCAGGCAGACACACCTGGCCAGGTTGCTGCGGATGCTGCTGCTGTACCCGGCTGATGAAGTGATAACCAGCTTGGCTTTATTGCCAAAACAAAACTCATCCGTTTTCTTATGAATCCCAGCAAACTGGTCCCAAAGGCTTTGTCACTCAGTCTCTGCTTCCATTGGTTTGGAGAGGTTGGATCCCAGTTATTCACACCAGGAGTGCCCCTGCATCCTTTTCCCCCACTTTTCTGTTCCAGTCGTGGGAAATACTTGGGCTTTTTTTTTTTTTTCCCTGCAGTTCACTGCAGATCCCAAAAAACTCACAGGAGGGAAGATCGTTACTTGTGCTTCCACCACCAGGTGAGAGAAGAGATGGCCAAATCCTAGGAGCCTGATTTTGGAATGTTTTATGGAATGGGCCCAGTAGCTTATACTTCTGGGTTTCCCGTAGTCTGTCCATGGCAGGTCCAGCCTGTGCTTCAACTCAGAGCCCTCAGTCGACAGGGAAATGAACCTTTGGGGAAGTTCTTACAGCTCTATGTAATGCTTTACGAATTGTGATGATTTTCTGGAAGTAGGCCGTCCATTCTGACCCCTTCTGTTCCCTCTCCCTGCAGATTGTACCTGCTGAAAGGCTGAGGTGAGACCAGGATCTCTAAAATCCCTGACTCTCCGTGTCTTCCTGAGGCTGAAGCCATGTTTGCTGTCAGTGACGACACACTGGAAGATGCTAAAGACTGAAAACTTGAGGATTTTTTCCCCTGAAGCCCAAGACTCTCTCTGTAGCTGTGCCCTGTCTAGCTCTTGAAAGAGTTTCTGGGTTTACAAAGGTTTTTACATTCTGCAATATTTATCTATAACTCAATTAAAAAGAATCATAATGTATCAATGTGGTATTAATTACTTTGAGTTGGTCAATTAAAGCAAATTATTGATAAGGGGTTTGAGCATTCCTTAGTTGGAGCTGGCAGCTCTTATTTAGTTTCTCTTCATTCCTTTAATTTCTTTCAATTATTTCTTAAGTAATTACTGCAATTAGGATATACAGTAAGGACAACAGCATTTCTGCCCTGCTGGATTGGGAAATCCAAGCCCAGTTCCTTGGAGAGATTCAGGGGATGGGGAGCTGAGCCTCAAACTGGGTTTTGACAGTGGGAATTTGGTGAGGAAGGAAGAGGAAGAGATCCCACAAAAAGTGGTTAAGGCCAGTTCTGCTGGCTTTGGGTGATCCTACCCCCATGGAAATCATCCTGGTTAAAGGGAACTTGAAGAAGCAAGGGAGGCTGTGCCAGGGGGCCTGTGCTGGGACCCACAAACCCTGGTCAGGGATGGTGGGAAGTGTCAGCTCCAGAGGAACACTGCGGAGGGGCTGTGTGGAACCCCTCCAATTCCACCCAGGGATGCTGGGCACTGCTAGATTTTCGGGACACTACTGAGAGACTCCACTGCCAGATCCAGAGTTTTCCCATTATTTTCTGTCGTGCTTAGCACCTGGCGAGTCATAACAGTCCCACAGGTTGAAAATCCCATCGGAGCAGTTGGAATCACAGATGATCACACAGAAACCAGTCTGGGAGGGGAAATGAGCTGTTCCGTATTATTTTTCTCAACGTGTTTTGAATTTATACCAGAATCTCTTCTCTCCCCTCAGATCCCGTACCCTTGATTTTTGAGTTTTCTCATAAAGAATTCTCGGCCTACACTGGGAAAAAAAAATTCCCGGCACCGCGGGGAGCAGCGGGGTATGGGGGGTCCTGGCGCCGGCACCACTGGCCGGTTCCAGTCAGCACGAGGAAATCGCCGCCGCCGCCGGGCTCGGCCCCAGCGCCCGTCCCGGAGAGGCTCCTGCCGCCTGCGGCGATCCCGGTACCGATCCCGGCCCCAACGCCGCCCCGGTCCTGCGGCCCGACACCCACACCCCGACCGCCGGGGGAGAGGCGGCACCGCTCGGGACCCCCAGCCGACACCGACAGGAGCCGAACCAGAACCCCCGGTCCCATCCCCGGCCCCGCCGCGGCGCTCCGGGCCCCGCACAGGGCCGGGAGCAGCCCCGGTTCGGCCCAGCTGTGACGGGCGGGGCCGGCCCAGGGGAGACGGGCGGGGCCGGGAGCGACGGTCCTGCTTACATCCCGGGCAGGGCGGGCCCGGAGGCGGCCGGGGGCGGGCCCGGGGCTCCGTGAGGCGGGGCCGGGGGCGGGGCCGGAGGCGGCCGGGGGCGGGCCCGGGGCTCCGTGAGGCGGGGCCGGGGCGGGGCCCGGGGCCGGGCCCGGGGGTCCGTGAGGCGGGGCCGGGGGCGGGCCCGGGGCTCCGTGAAGCGGGGCCGGGGGCGGGCCCGGGGCTCCGTGAGGCGGGGCCGGGGGCGGGCCCGGAGCTACTTGAGGCGGGGCCCGGAGGAGGCCGGGGGCGGAGCTTCGGGGGCGGGGCCCCGGACCGGATCGGGCGCGCGGGGCGGGTCCCGGGGCTGGCTCAGGTGCGCGGGGCCCCAGGGCGGCTGCGCGGGGCGGGGCCGAGGTTATTTAATATCCGGAAATCACCTCACCCGCCATTTGCTCATTCTGAGTGGGTTGCGAGTGGTGGTTTTCTGTCCGGGCTGCGCAGCGTCGGCCTTCTCTCCTGTCCCCACCCTGTACCCTTCCTTCCTCCTGCTCCTATTTCTCTTCTTTCTCTGCCTTTCCCCCCTTTTTCTCTCCTCCCCAAAGCCGACTCCTTTTGCTCCCCTTTCGGCCTCCCCTCCCGTTCCCCCTTCTACCCTTCTTTCTCCTCCCCGTATTCTCTTTATTTCTCTTCCCTCTTTCCATCTCGTCCCCTTTCGGTCTCCCCTCCTCTACCCTTCCTTCCTCCTCCCCATATTCCCGTTCTTTCTCTCCTAAACCCACCCCTCCTCTTCCCCCAAACCCGACCTCCCCCCCACTTCTCTCCCTGTCCCTCTCCTCCCTTCTGTTCCTCTCCCTCCTCTGTGCACCGTCCCTCTTCCCCGCTCCCGGCCTTTCCCTTGCCCTCCCGCTTTCCTCCACAGCCCGACCTCCTTCCCTCCCTACCCTTTCTCATGCCCTGCTAGCCCTCTTCTCTTCCCGTCGCCCCGTTCCTTCTTTCCCCGCAGCCGCGGGGCTCGGGGCGCCGGAGAATAAAGCCCAGAGGGCCGGAGCCCGGCGCCCCTGGGCCCTTGCCGGAGCCCCTTGGCGGTGTCCCCGTGCTGTTCCCGAGCGGGTGGCCACCCGCGGGACAGCGCCGGGGCTCCGGCTTTCCCCGCATCACGCGGGGGCCCCTCGTTAGGAGGGGGACCCGGGGTGGGGGGGTGCGGGTTGGGGGACCCCCTCATTAGGAGGCGGTGCTGGGGGGGGGGGCCCGGGGGGAGGGGGGCGGGACTGGAGGGGGGCTCCCCCCTCCAGTCCCGCCCCCTCCCCGGGGCCCCCTCCTCCGGACGGGGTCCGTCCCGGCCCCCTCCCGGGGCCCCTCTCCTCCGGGCCGGCGGGCGGGTGGGGTAGGGGGGGGAAGCAGGGGGTGGGTCACGTCACTCTGCAGCGTGAACAGACATTAAAAAAAAACAACACACGTGCAGCCCTCTCCGCCTGGTCCCCGGGCCCCGTCCGGAGGAGGGGGCCGGGGCCGGTCTGGTGGGGGGGGGGGGGGGGGGGGGGAACGGACCATCCTGAGCCCCCCCCCGGGACCCCCTCCTCCGGAGGGAGCCCTTCCTAACCCCCCCCACCAGGACCCCCTCCTAATGAGGGGACCCCCGAACCTGCCCACCCCACCCAGGACCCCCTCCAGAGGAGGGGGCCCTCCCTGACCCCCAGCCCTACCCCCTCAGTGTGATGTTGGGAAAGCCGGAGCCCCGGCAGTGTCGGGCGGTGTGTTGGACCGGAATGGGGGGACCCGCAGAGCGGGCCCGGCCCCGTGCGGGGACTCCCGCAAGGGCCCAGGGGCGCCGGGCTCCGGCCCTCTGGGCTTTATTCTCCGGCGCCCCGGCCCCGCGGCTGCGAGGAAAGAAGGAGAGTGGAATGGAGAACGAGAACAGGGGAGCAGAGGGGTACTCAAGGGGGAGATGACAAGGACAGGGGGCAGGTGGGGAGAGGTCCGGGTGTGCAGGGCAGCAGGGGAGGGGGCTGGGGGGGAAGGCAGGGTGGACGAAGGAAAGGAAGGTTGAAGGCAGGTTTGGGGAAGGAGGTGGAACGTGTGCGGGGGAAGGTATCATGGAAAGGGGGCAGGAGGAGCCGGGGTGATGGGGGGGAAGGAAGAGTGGAGGAAGGAGCAGGATTTAAAGCAGGTGGGGAGAGATTGGGAGGGGAAGGGGAGCAGGGAGAGGGGGCACGGGGGAGCCCGGTTGGAGAGGGAAGGAAGAGGGAGAGGATGAAGGGATAGGGTAGGGTTGGGGTGAATAGGGGAATAGACGGGGAGGATAGGGAAGGGGGTGTAGGGGGGGACCACCCGCGGGAGAGGGAGGGGAGGGGTAGGGGTGGGGGAGGGGAGGAAGACAGGGCGGATAGGAGAGACATAGAGAAAAAGAATTGCAAAATAAAAGAAACGCAGAAGAAAAGAAATATAGAGAAAAAGAGATATAGGGGCCGGCCGGCCACAGCCTCCCGCACCGAGCGCCGAGGAGCAAATGGCTCGGCCGGCCCCTCCCCGCGTTCTAAATCCCCCACGGCCCCGCCCCGCGCAGCCGCTCTGGGGCCCCGCGCACCTGTGCGCACACCTGTGCACACACCTGTGCTCAAACCTGTGCTCACACCTGTGCACCCACCTGTGCTCACACCTGTGCTCACACCTGTGCTCACACCTGTGCTGGCCCCGCCCCGGGGCCCCGCCCCCTCCCGCTCCCGTAAATGCCGGCGGATCGGCTCCTGCTCCGCTTTCTACGGGGGATGCTCATCTCGGGGTGCGGCGGGACCGGCGCTCGGAGCGCCGTGCGGAGATCCGGATCGGGGGCTGCTCCGGGCACTGCGCGGTGCCCAAGGCGCTCAGGTGGGACTGGGATCGGGATCTGCGCCCGGGAACTCGGGTCCTGGTCCTGCCCATATCTGCTGCGAGAGCTGGGCAGAACCGCTTCTTCCTCGGCGGACAGGGTGCGGGTGCCAGGGCCGAAGGATCGAGGCGGGATCGGGGCTGGGATCGGTACCGGCATCGCCGCGGGTGGGAGGAGCCGCTCCGGGACGGGCACTGGGACCGAGCCCGGCGCTGCCGCTCCTGCTCCGGCCGGCACGGGGCTGGGGTCCCGCCGGGGCCGGACCACGGGCCCCGCCGGGCACGCTCCCACTGTGGCCGCGGGGAGCTGGGGCTGTGCCGGGCCCGCCAGGAGGACGGTACTTCCCTGGAGCAGACGCTGGATCGCGGCTGGGAGCGGGCGGGGCACGGGGACCCCATCGGCACCGCCGCTCTCTCAGCGTCGCCTCCCGCCCCGCGGGCGGACACGGAGCCGCCCCGCAGCCCCCCCGGGACGCCAAGCCCCCCCTCCCGCCCCGGTAGCCCCATGGCCACCGCGCTCCCCTACGAGCAGCAGCGCCCGCCTCCCCCTCCCCCGTGTCCGCATCCCCCGCCGAACGAGCGGGGCTGCAGCGCTGCGGCCAGGATCTCGGGGATCTCAGCGCTGGGGCCGCTGCTCCCGCTCCGCCGGTGCCCGGTGCGGGACTGGAGAAGGCCAGAAGTCCCCGAAAGGCAGGTAGCACCTCCTGTCCTTGGGGTCTGCAGGGGACGAGCTGCCCGTGGCACGCAGAGTGCCAAACACATGTCCCGGCATGGGCACGGGGGTACCGGACAGTGCTGGCATGGGCACGGCTAAAGGGCTGCCCGTGGCTCCTCGGCCAGGGGCTTCTCCAAACAGGCATGCAGGGATGCTTCAGCCCGGACAGACGCCACTGACAGCCCAGAAGGACCCCAAGGAACGGCTGGCATTACCTGGGAATGGAGGCACGGGCTGTTTGCAGAGGGGCTCAGACAGCAATTCCTGTTTCTGACCTCCCCGAACTCCCACACAGCTGCCACGTATGTCCCAGCCACCTTGAATCTCTTCCTTCTTTTCCAGCCTGAGGCCATCATCCACCAGCAGCATTTAAGCCAAGGCAATCTTCCCTCACAGATATTAAATCCCAAGCAGTAGGCCTCAGAGATGCCTTAAAATCAGAGGTTTGAGTGGGATGACATTTGGAATTTTTCAGGGAGCCAGCTGGAAGTGTAGAAGCGATGGAAAACTTTCACAGGTGGGTCCCACTGGAGGTGTGCTGAAGGCAGGGATGTGCATCCCTTTCCTGAGGGAAAAGGACGTGTAGAGGCCACTGCTGAGGCTCTGAAAGGAGCTGAGCTTCTGCAGGGAGAGACGTGCTGCCTCAGCACAGGCCGGGAGCGCATCTGGCCACCACCTTGTCCTGCTTTAAAACATCAACTGGAGCCTGAGCTCCGGGGGGGTGAAATCAGCTGAATTCCAGGGAACTCTGTCAAGTGACCCCAGGGACATCAGTGGGGCTGGGGGATGAGGGTTTTAAATAGCAAGTTCTATAGAATATAGACCTGTCCTTGTCCCAGTCCCACTGAGCTTCCCTAGAATCTCTGCTGGTTCCTGACATAGCTGGTTAAAGTGGCGGCTCTGCATGGGAATTTCCACTCTCCACGAGGCACTGTTAGGTTATTCCAGCAGGAATTCAGCAGGGAATTTGGGGCTGTGGGTATAATTCATCTGAATTAGCAAAGTTGACACTGAACCCCAAATCTGTTCTTTGTGTGGTGCCCAATCTTTGTGCTAAAGCCCCTGGGCTGGGAAATTTCAGCAGCCAAATGTATGGAATGATCTAAATCCCAGCAGCCAGCATCCCCCAGAGGGACAATCCAAGTGCCAGGGTAGGAGCTCGTGTCCTTCCCCTGCTGCTGGTGGGACAAATTCCCCTCAGCACAGTTGACTGGCTGGGTGGGAACGCGGAGGGGAGATGAGGCTGCTGGAATGTCACCTGAATCAGCTGAACGCGTTCTTTCCCTGCAGAAGCCAGGAGCCAAAGCAGCTCCCTCCTGGCCAGGCTGGTGGGCAGCTGCTGGGTCCGCTCTGGGGAAAAATACCCTGCCCCTGCCAGGAGCTCTGACTCTACTTTTCCTCCCAGCTCCTGTCAGGGCCACCGTGTGGGAGTTCAAACCCAAAAAAGCCCCACAGCCCAGAGTGAATGATCCCAACTGAGAAACACTGCATTGTAATAAAAACCTTAGAACTCTGTTAAAAAGGCTACAACAACAGTGTATTTGGGTTCCCAGAAATCTTCTGGTTTGCTCTTGGTTCTGTTTTTATGTATTTTTAGTCCCTCAACAGGCAGCTTGTAGAATTTATTCTGGGACTTCGCAGTTGAGCAAGGCTGGCTTTGGATTGAGCTTCACCTCTGGTGCCACTTTGTGCAAACACAACTTGGGCCAGGCTGGGTGAACTCATAGCCTCAGCTTTTCCCTCCAAAATATCCTTTACTTATTTCCCTGCAGATGAACTCACATTTTGCCCCGGGCTGCCCACTCCTCACCTCCACTTGCCCACACAGTATCCATTCTGCTCCCCACAGGTGCCCTGGTGACACCAGGGAGGTCCCTTTGCCTTTCTCCTGCCCCTTTCCAGCCCGAGGCCACTCCTCTGCCCTTGCCCCACACAGGGGACAAAAGGGGAAAGGCTCCAGAAAACATTTCTGCAGTTAATTAACGATTATATTCCAAATAATTAATGATTGTTTCCAATTCCCCAGTGAGAAGAACATGAACTCACAGCCCTTGAGGCCTGACGGGTTCCTGCAGTGAGAGCTCAGCGTGTGTCCACAGAGGTAAGTGCAGCATCTGAAAGGAAAAAAACACAGGGAAAAATGTGACTTTTTTTGCTTCAAAGTTATTTCAAGTTCTCAAAGCTCAACCAACTTTTGCTCTTGATTTTGGCTGGGTGAAACATGAGCAGTGGGCAGAGGTCGTGCCATTGATGTGGATGTCCGTGATGCTTTCTGGGGCAGAAAAAGTAGATTAAACTCACCTTATGTCAAGCAGTTATTAAAAAAGATTTACAACTCTTTAAACATAACACCCTTTAATTACCATAGTGCTTCTTCCATGATTTTAACTAATTCTCAGTCTATTTTATAAAACTTAAAATAATACTTCCTCCTCCACAGACTCATAAAACATTAGACAAAAAGTCCTAATGCCAGTCTCACACTTACACATCTAACAAGAGACTCTCCCCATAACCAAACAAAAAATTAAAATAACGTACCAAAAGTAGTCCTTACTAACATTAAAAATACAACTCAACCATATCCAGAAAACCCCCAAATTTATTTCCTCCAAACACCAAATACTCTTCAAATTCTAAATCAAAAACTCTTAAAAAATAACAAAAACCATCAAAACATACTTCAAACATAAAAAACATAGACATATAAATAAATATTACTCAAAGCCCACAAAAAATATAAAACAATCTAATCAATATCCTAAATAAAAAAAAACCAAACCCACCATAGAAATTAGTACCATTCTAAATATAACATAAGTCTTTTTCCAAGAAACATATCTCCCAATAAATAAAACCACCATGTAAAGATATAAGTAATAGTCATAACTCAACAATCTAAAATTTCTCCAAAACTTCAATGTTTATAAATAATAACCTTCAATAAGTTAAGTATTAATAAAATCAAACAGCATTAAATTTCACTACATTCAAGTCTAAATATTCTTAAATTTAATTTAATCACTTTAATATTCTATTAAAATTAAGTTTATTATTCCTTACTATCAGAATTCATTCATTCTGAATTTAAATGTTATTTAATATAACTTCTAAATTTTATTAAAAATAATTTATCTAAACTATAAAGTATATAGTTAATTTTCTTAAAAAATAAACCAAGTCAAATTAAAACAACTAAAATAAAACACTAACAAACACCTATTTGTAAGTTTAAAAAATACAGTTTGTTACATCATCAGTTTCATCAAGAATTCTAGTCTTCATTAAAATCTCTACTATTTTTATCTTTTATAAATAACACCAAAAAAATAGTAATTACTATTAATGATATGCTATTTAAATTTTTTTACTCTATTTCCTTTATATATAAATATTTTTTAAAAAGTTATTTTAACTTCTTCAAACACTTACCACTAATATGCAAATTATATAATATAAATATATTTTTATAATAAACATTATTTATAAAATATTTTTATAATATTTACAACCAACTTTCATATACTTTACAGTCTCTTTATATAATTATCTAAAAAACACATATAATTTCCAAATTCTAATTTTTTATTCTCTAACTTTTTATACATCTCTTAAACCAAGCTAACTCTAACTAATCTGTACACTAACTCTATAATTTAACCTAATGTTATTTCACAATTTTAAATATTTTTCCAAATAAAAAAAAAAACAAAAAAAACTTCATTCAAAACCTCCTCCAAACTGTTAGTCTTATAACTTTCCTCAGTTATTACAAAAACACTTCAATAAAAAATCCAACTACAACATTAATTTATTTTTCTAAGTTTCACACTAAGTAATCAATCTCTCATACATTTCCTCCACCCTCACTCTCTCAATATCCAAATCCAAACTCACAATCCTGTCTGTAACCATTTTCAAATATTTTTTTAAAAAAGGTTACTATATTCAAAACATCTCTATTCTAAAAAAATCCAATTATTATATAATGTAATTAATCTTTAATCATAAAATTTTTACTCATAACTACTATTTCTAAAGACATAATATAAAAATATATCAAGAACATCCACCAATTAAAATTTAAACTATAACCAAACCCTAACTCTACCTAAATAAAATAATTAACAAACCCAAATATTTTCTACATAAAAAATAAAATTCAAATAATTTTAACTTAACAATTTAACTTTATCAATATAATAAATAAGCTTATTTTTAAAACAAACTTAAAAAATCATTATCCAAACATAATTATCCAACCTTCCACTAATTTAACATTTATCAACTGCTATAAACTCTAAAATAATATAAAATATTTTAATATTTACTAATTATATAATTTCATATGTTACTAATTATAGATATTATCTAAATAATTCCTAATAATTATCAATTTCTTATTTACTACATACATTATTTTACTCTTATATTTCTTCATACTTATAACTAAAAAATTATAATAATAACCACTTATCATTACCTTGCAAATCTCTATACAATTTTATAAAACAGAACTTACCAATACTTTATTTCTCATATCAAAACATAAAGTTTACTTATATCTCAACAAGTACAAAACCCCAAGTAAATTTCAATAAGAAACATAAAACCATATCACACAAAAAACACACTAATGACTCCACAAATAAAAAACCAATGTAAATACAAACATAAATTACACAATGTAAATACAAATGTAAACTACACAAAAACTCCCACTTACACCTAACATCTTGTATTACACCCACAAAAAACTATAAACTTCCTTTATAAATATAAAAATCAATAATATTATGAAAATCTTATTAAATAATAACTTAAATATAAAATTAAATCATATATTATACTTCTACTCTATTTACCTTATTTACTTTTAATTATACCACTTTACCTATTAACCAACCTAACACAAACATTTAAGTAACTTTAACTAAAGTTTCAAGTTTAAATACTTTGTATTTATCACTACTCAAAAAAATCCATTCTTTACTTACTTAATATACCAATAAAAAACATTACAAATAATCCATATAATTAAAAAAATCTTTACATTATTAAATCTTAATATAAAAATAATTACCAATTTAAAACAAGAAAAATATTTATCCGCCAATAGTAATGAAAATATAAAAATAATTTTAAGCCTTCTAACTTAAAAAAAAAATATAGCATCACTTTTTATACCACCTATTACTTCAACAACAACACTAAAACAAATTAAAATAGTACCTACAAAAACAATCTATGACTACATCCCTTACATTAAATAACTTTTTAACAAATATAAAAAATATTAAACACGCAGTTTTACAAAAAAATCAACAATAAATTTTCTTTTATTAACAAACATAAATATAAAAATTTTAATAAAATTTATAAATTTGTCTAATCACTCAAAATCTATGTATAAAAATATACAACTTTAGCAAATATAAAAATAAGAATAAATAATAAAATGTAACAATTTATTTAATAAATTAAATATAACAACATAATTAAAAATCTTAAAATTATACATTTTAATTATTATAATACTACTACTAATAATACCTTATTTACGTTAATATATACAACAAATGCTTAACAAATCCATTAATAAAATTTTTTTTACTACAGAGAGGGAGGGGAGACGTGGGAACCGGAAAACCAGAAACTTCCACAGGCACTGAAGGATTTGATCTGCAGCCTTGGGAGAAGCTTGGACTGATGTAAAAATACAATACACAGACATTAAGCAGAAAAAGAATAAAATAACTTATGTTTCTATGGTTGTAAGTAAGAGTATGCCCTGCAAAAATCACAGGTATTACAAAGCCCTTTTATTTACAGAAGTCTTGACTACACAAAATATGAATGCATATTCATATCCCTGTCACTTCCTCTGCTCTGCTTCGTATGCTAATTGGCAAAAAGGCTATTAAGCATGTATAGTTCTGTTCCCTGAAATGAGCTGGGGTTCTATTTTGGGGAGGGGTCTGCAAAATGAAGAAGTAAAATAAGTCTTCCTTTCTGACCTTTCTACCTTTTCAATGCAAATATGTGACAAATGAATCCTTGTAGTTTTCCTGTGTTCAATGGATTCCTCAAGTATGGGAAATCTACAACTGTTTTCATGTCCCTGAAATCTGTTTATCACATTCTGTTTTTTGTGATAAGCACAGCTGCCCAAACATAAAGTTGACAAGCAATGAGTTACTCGATCCTGGATATCTTATCTAAGATCTTAGTTACGACTAAGTTAACTGTTAAGGCTACTGTTAACCGTGAGCAGAGCCTCTCTATCTGCTTCTGCTAACTCAGCAACATCTAATTTAACTATCATCTTAACTTTCCTAAAATTCTTAATTCTTCAAAATGAATGTCTCACTTTGGACAGCAGGGCTCTCTCTGTGTCGGGTTAGGGTTAGGGGCTTTGGGCCCTGCAGGGCGCTCCAGCACGGACAGCCTGAAAGCAGAGCAGATCCATGGGGTTAGCAGCGGGCTGGGGACAGCAGTGGACAGGGGACAGCTGGGGACAGCAACGAGCAGAACCCAGCAGCCCCCCTCTGGGGCTGGCACTTCATTTTAGCACACAGATCACACCAAACGTGGGATTTACGGACCTCAGACTTGCCATCACAAAAGCTGGTTCTGATCTTGCTCTCAGGGTGACCAGTACCTCCTCCCCAAAAACCACAGGAATTAGAATTTTGTGCTGGTTTTACAAACTTCAAGTCAGCTTTGCAAAAGCAAAGCCCAGCAGATCCCTGCTTCCCAGAGGACCAGTCCGCAGTGATCTCCACTTCCCTGGAAAACCTGCTCCAGCCCCAGGCTGAACCAAGGTGAGCACAAGTCTGGAGAGGTCAGAACCCTCACCTGGACTGCTGCACTCGGAGCAAGATCCAGCTACAAATGGAATTCCAGAAACAGCCTCCCAAATGTTCCATAATCATACCTTTAAAATGGCTCCACAGGGCAACAGCTCCGGTGCCAGACCAGTCAGTACCTGCACGAGTCCTTGTGCCAGTCCTGGAAAACACAATAAACCAACAATCACACAGGCCTTGTTTGCAGAACTCCTGATCCAAACCCTCACCTTTCCTGCCCAGCGCTGAGGGAAATCTGACACAGTATTAAAAAGTAACCTTTGCAGAGAGCAGCCATCACCCCAGTCCTCCAGCCTTGGCAAGATTCTGCAGCGAATGGACCCAACTTCTAACCCTTAACCTAAATTTCTGTCAGCTTTTGTTAGAAAGATACTGGAGAGTAACCATACAACAGATTTAAAACATTGCACAAGGAATAACAGGCCCAGACAAAACCAAACCACCCCCATCTCTGCTCCACCCCATTTCTCCCAATTTTGACAGAAATATTGATATAGTTTGTAAATACTCCCCTTCCCTGCTACACAGTCCTTCACTGCATGTCCCTGGAGAGGATTTACTCCATTTTTTGAGCCCAACAGCACCTCTGCAGCACAAATCCCACTTCTCACAGACAGACTGAGCGGACCCAAGGCAATGTTCCCAGCAGTGGACACAATTCCGAGCTCCCTGGATTGCTTATGCAAGCACTCACAGCGATCTCACCTCAGCCCAGACTCTGTCCTCAGAGGGAAGCACAGCTCGATGGGACACAGCTCTGGCACCACACTCCCCCTGTTCCTGCTGGCCTGAAAAGCCACAGACAAACTCAATCCCTCAGACCCTGCATCCCTGAATGCCAGGAGAGCAGGAGCTGTACCTGGATCCCAGTGCCCTGCACGGCTGCGCTGACACAAGCACAGGCTGATCACTGCCCAGCACCATTCCTCATTTTCCTCCCACTGCTCCCAAATCCTCCCAGCCCTCCCCCTGCAGCTCCTGCCTCCAGCCCAAGCAGAGGTTGTCACCCAGCCCTGCAGCAGCTGGCAGAGCTGGGAATGCACTGAGAGCTTGGCTCCTCGGGCTCCCGAACCCCCAGACCAGTTCTTAGATGCACAAACAATGCTCAACCTGCCCCTCTGGGCACAGCCAAACACCACAACCCCACCATCCCCAAGGAACTCTGGCATTCGCCTCTTCCCTGCTGCCCTTTTCCAGCAGACACTGGACTGGGTAGAGCTGGGCTGTCAGAAATGGCATTCCCTGGGCAGTTAATCCCAGCAGAAAGGAAAAGAGGAACCCTGCATCCCTCTGACTTGCCCCGCAGCATGGGCAGGACCAGGAGACCTCCAGTACGCACCCCTGGTGCTGAAGCCTCTTGGATTTGGCTGCTTAAACACCGAAGCTTCTGGCAAAGATGGGAGGAGTTTAATGATTTTTCCTGTCCTGAAAGAGAGGAGGAAAATAGAACTAAGTCCACTGCAGATGTCAAAGGATCCTGGCTTTCACACTTCTGCTATGGGGTTTTATCCATGAGAGGTGACACCAATTTAAATATAGAAGTGCCCTTTTCCAGCATTTTTATTCCTAACTATTTCAGACATTAAAAGGAAGCTCATTTTTGTTATTGCATTTTTAACCTAATTTTAATACAACCATTTTCATCCCAGACCCCACTTGTCAGTCATTCAATCCTTTACCATTGGACTTTATACAAAGGAAGGGACACCTGGGTTGCTGTATCACAAGAAATCCCAAAGAGAAACCTGTCCAAAACCTCACAGAGAAAGGTTTCAGCACAGACAGCTGTTCATGCCTTGTCAGGCCACACCAATTCTGTCACATCCACCTGAGCTGCGCAGGCGAGGCAAAGGCTGCCCTTCCTCCTAGGGAGCACTGTCTGAGACCACAGAGAGCCATCCTGGCTGAAATGAATGAAATAGAAATGTTTTCTGGCAGAAAATGAGTGTCTGTAGTCAGAACTTCTGGACAAATTTAGTAACACCACTTTCATATGATAAATACAGGCCATGCCCATCCTTCCAGCCCAGGTGAAAACAGGAAGGAGAACTACAGGAAAAGCAGGAAGACAGAGTCCCTTATTTGGATATATTTCCTAAAGACTCTTCTGCACAGTACACTCTTTGTGTTCTTTAAAAGAACGGATTGCTGCTAAAAGAATCTCAGGCCCATATTTTATCAGCCACAGCCAGGACAAGCTGAGCTACAGCTGGAGAGCCAGGGAGATGCAGGAGCTTGGCACACCGAGGATAAGAGCAGGGGAAGCAGGGGAGGTGTGGGGGAAGAGCTGGAGAAGTTAAGAAAAGGCATTTTCTTGTTTAGATTCATCAGTGCTGGGAACTTGGAAAAGGCATGGTGCTGGATGCATCACAGACATAGTGCCCCTGGTTTGGTTGTTTTCCTTTGCTCCTAAGCTTTGGCTTCACCCCCTCTCCACAGGAGCAGGGAATTCCTCCAGGGTAAGGGGGAGTCTGGTCCTACTCCAGGGATATGTGCCGTAAAGGAGGGGAGTTGTTTA